>NW_024063093.1:0-134269 GCF_006381635.1 Hibiscus syriacus
TTTCCTAACTACCCAGACAAATTAAGCATCTACAGCTGCCCCCTTTGTTCATTGTCGTGTAACGAATAGAGCAAAGATCAAAAGATGACCGAATTGTCTGGTCTGAGAATGTTACGTCAGGATAAATACTTGAAAAATCTTTAAATGACGAGCCTGCTCCCTATTCCTTCAGGAAGTATAAGACTCGACACATCTTCATAAAACGTGTCTGCTCTCTATTCATTCAGAGTAAAGACTTGAACAATCTTTAATAAACGGGTCCGCTCTCTATTCCTTCAGAGAGTATAGAACTCGAAAAATCTTCATAAACAGGTCCGCTCCCTATTCTTTCAGGGAGTATAGGACTCAATCTTCAACGAACTAGTCCGCTCCCTATTCCTTCAGAGAGTATAGGACTCAATCTTCAACGAACTTGTCCGCTCTCTATTATTCAGAGAGTATAGACTCAATCTTCAACGAACTTGTCCGCTCCCTATTCATTCAGAGAGTATAGGACTCAATCTTCAACGAACTTGCCGCTCCCTATTCCTTCAGAGAGTATAGGACTCAATCTTCAACGAACTTGTCCGCTCCCTATTCTTCAGAGAGTATAGGACTCAATCTTCAACAAACAATTTGCTTCACTACTCTTTCGTGAAGGCTTATAGATGATTTGCTTCAAAGGTCAAACCTGAAAATCAAACATTATTCATCATGAATGTATATTTGAAACTATTATACTAAAAAATTTAAGTTGAGAAAATTTTTGAAATCCATCTCCATCGGAAAACTTGTCTGGAGCCATTGGATGTTTGAATCTGCTTTACTCATTTTCGTATAAAACATCATTCTTTGTCAAAATCTCAAGACCATTTATCTTCATCTCGATGCTTTCATATCTTCAATCTTCAACTATCCCTGGGAAACCTGTAGATATTTAAGCCATCATGCGATTATGAATGTCATCCTACTCATGCCTAAAATGTATGCAATTATGCAATTCAATGTGTTTTCTTCTTTGAAGGAACTCTATCTCCTTTTGATCTCGATGGAACTCGACTTCATCTTGGGCACAGAACGTTTGACCAGTTCACCCCAGTTGACATCTCAATTCCATATCTCTCGCCTTAACAGTACCTTGACTTATTTCTTTCTTGAAACCCGTCAGTATCCTGACCAACTTCTCGACCAATGATAACCTCCTTGGGTCATCTTTTAATGGCTGAGATTTTCTTTGAATTTGAGGATTTTAGTTTCCCATGGCCACACAAGCTTACATGTTTAAACCATTGTCACTTCAGAATACCTGCATTTCCAAACCTTTTGCACAATAATACAAAATGATCTCATGTACTTCAAGTTAAGCCATATGTTTTAACCTTTCAAAATAAGATGTTGCAAAAGGGAAATTATCAAGAAAAAGACATCTCTTTATTTGTATAAATACGAGAATTTTAGGCAACTAAATGGCAAACTTTAACTGGAAACAGAAAAGAACAAAAGAGTAGGCGTCTTCAAATATCAATAATGCAAATGCTTTTGAACTGGCACGCCGTTAGAATATCTCGATGTAGTTCTGTCAGAAGGATCTCCAAAATTGTGGTGCTTAAGAGTATGAAGCTACTTCTAAACTCCCCAATCTCTATCATTGGATGCCCTAAACCAGTATTGAATCTCATATGCATTCAATTCTCTTCTGGTTTTTTCATCGAGACTCATTAACCTTTAGTCTCATCCTTGATCACCAACTTTCATTGTTAATATCCATATAGGAGCTCTTTCCACTTCCAAAATTGATTCAGAACCTCACCATGCGCGAATTCTGAATTTCAAATTCAACTCAAGTCGCCCTTTGCGGGTTTTCAACTTGAGACCTCCATTTGGTTCCAAGACGCCCTTTTCGGTTTTCATCTTGACCCTCCTTTTATTTATCTTTTTTCATTTTTCTCTTTTCCTTCCTTTTTCCATTTTTCTCTTCTTTTTTTCTTTTCGTTTTTTCCATCATTTTTTTCGTTTTTCTCATTTTTTTTCTCTTTTCTCTTTTATTTCTTCTTCAAGCAAATATCTCTTAACAGCATCGGAATTCACTGGATATGGTAATTCTGATCCGTCCATTTCATTAGGACTAGAGCTCCCCCAGAAAAGGCCTTCTTGACAACATAAGGTCCTTCCCAATTGGGCATCCATTTTCCTCTGAAATCCTTCTGATAGGCAAAATCCTTTTAAGCACCAAATTCCCTCATGGAATTCTCGAAGGCGAACTTTCTTACCATGTGCCTGTATCATACGTTTTTGGTAATCTGACCATGACAAATAGCTTTCAATCTTTTCTTCATCAAATTCAACTGGTCATACCTAGCTTGGACCCATTCTGCCTCATCAAGCTTTACCTCTGACAAAATCCGAAGTGAGGGAATTTCCACCTCAATAGGTAAGACAGCTTCCATCCCATAAACCAAAGAAAACGGAGTTGCCCCCAGTTGAAGTCCGTACTGAAGTTCGATAAGCAAACAGAGCAAAGGGCAACTTCTCATGCCAATCTTTATAGGTCTCAGTCATTTTCTCTATGAGCCTTTTGATGTTCTTATTGCCGCCTCTACTGCCCCATTCATCTTTGGGCGATAAGTGGTGGAATTATGATGCTTTATTTTGAACTGTTTACAGACCGAGTCCATCATCTTATTATTTAAATTCACGCGTTATCAGAGATAATCCTCTCGGGCAAACCATATCTACAAATGATCTCCTTCTTCAGAATTTACATATTGTAGACTGGGTAACATTTGCGTAAGAAGCTGCTTCTACCCACTTGGTGAAATAATCTATGGCTACCAGAATGAAACGATGACCATTTGAAGCTTTGGGCGAGATTTGTCCAAACATCCATGCCCCACATTGAGAATGGCCACGGAGCTGTCATTACGTGCAACGGATGAGGGAGTATGTATCCTATCTCCATAAATCTGACACTTGTGACATTTTCGGGCAAATTGATACAGTCTGTTTCCATAGTTGACCAATAATACCCAAATCTCATAATCTCCTACCATAACATGCCCATTAGCATGGGTACCACATATTCCCTCATGCACTTCTTCAGAATCAATTTGGCTTCTTTCGCGTCCACACATCTTAACAAGATCTGATCCAGACTTTTCTTGTATGGTCTCACCATCAAGCACATCCCTGATGACATTCTTCTAATGGTTCTCTTATCATTCTCAGTGGCCTGTTCTGGATAACTCTGATACCTTATATATTGCAAGATATCATATACCAGGGGTTTTCCATCTTCTTCTTCTTCAACATTAAAACAATGGCTGGATACTCATAAGCCTTCATTTCAATGGGCATCATATTTGAATACTCGTTCATCTTAAATGCCGCTGCCAGTGTGGCTAAGGCATCTGCCATTTGATTCTCTTCTCTGGGGAGGTAATTGAAAGTTATTTCTTCAAATTCTTCAACAAGCTCCATAACCAACTTACGGTATTCTACAAGCTTGGGATCTTTTGTCTCCCATTCTCCTCTGAGCTGGTTATTACCAAAGCTGAATCTCCATACACCTTGAGCATTTTTACTTTGCGTTCAACAGCAGCTCTAAGACCCAGAACACAAGCTTCATACTCGGCCATATTGTTTGTACAATCAAAATTAAGCCGACTGGTGAAAGGATAATGCTCTCCCTCTGGTGATACCAAAATTGCCCTGATTCCATGTCCCAAGGCATTTGAAGCACCATCGAAGTTCAACTTCCAATATTTGCTAGTGGATGCCACGGCTTCTTCTACCGAAATAGCCATTAAATCTTCATCTGGGAAATCAAAGCTCAACGACTCATATTCTTGCGAAGCCCTGCTTGCAATGAATTCTGCTATAGCACTTCCTTTAATTGCCGTCTGGTTTACATACTGAATATCAAATTCGGACAATAGGATCTGCCAACGAGCTAATCTTCCAGATAATGCAAGCACACCCATTAGATATTTTAAGGGATCAAGCTTGGATATAAGCCAAGTAGTATGATACAACATATATTGTCTAAGCCTTCGGGTAGCCCATACTAAAGCGCAACACAACTTTTCAATGGGTGAGTATCTTGTCTCACATTCAGTGAACTTCTTGCTGAGATAATAGATAGCCCTTTCTTTCTTCTCACTTTGGTCACGTTGCCCCAGCACACCCCATTGAATTTTCATAAACTGACAAATAAAGAATCAAGGGTTTGCCTGAGATGGGTGGCGCTAAAATTGGAGTGCTCGACAAATATCTTTTCACTGCTTCAAAAGCTCTTTGACAGTCCTCACTCCATTCTCCTGAGTTATTCTTGCGAAGAAGGCGGAATATGGGATCACACTTTTCCGTCAGCTGTGAAATAAACCGAGCTATATAATTCAATCTCCCCAAAAATCCTCTGACTTCTTTTTGTGTTCGTGGGGCTGGCAAGTCTTGAATAGCTTTTACTTTATCTGGGTCTATTTCAATTCCTTTTCGGCTTACTACGAAACCCAACAACTTTCCAGATGTCACCCCAAAAGTACATTTATTTGGGTTGAGTTTTAACTGGCATCTTCTTAGTCTTTTAAAAAGCTTTCTCAAATTCCCGATATGTTCTTCCTCTGTCTTAGCTTTGACAATCATATCATCGAAATAAACTTCTATCTCTTTATGCATCATGTCATGAAATAACGTCACCATGGCCCTTTGATATGTTGCCCCGGCGTTCTTCAATCCAAACGGCATTACTTTATAACAAAACGTTCCCCACATGGTAACAAACGTCGTTTTTTCCATATCTTCAGGGTTCATCTTAATTTGATTGTAGCCAGAGAAACCGTCCATAAAAGAGAACAAAGAATTTCCAGCAGTATTATCCACTAGCGTATCTATATGTGGCAAAGGAAAATTATCTTTTGGACTGGCTCGGTTGAGATCTCTGTAGTCAACACACATTCGAACTTTCCCATCCTTCTTCGGTACTGGGACAATATTCGCCACCCATTCAGGATATTTAGCCACTTTAAGAAACCCAGCATCAAATTGTTTCTTCACTTCCTCTTTAATCTTAAGCAGCATCTCAGGTCTCATTCTTCTCAGTTTTTGCTGTACCGGTTTACATTCAGGCTTTATTGGCAGTTTGTGAACAACCAACTCTGTATCTAAACCCGGCATATCTTCGTATGACCAAGCAAACACATCCTTGTATTCTTGAAGCAATTCTATCAAATCTTGTCGACCTCCAACTGACAGAGTGGTACCAATCTTTACTTCTCTCTTATCCTCATCTGTCCCCAAATTCAAAATCTCAGTAGGCTCTTTATGAGGTAGAATCTGCTTATCTTCATTCTCCACCATTTTCAGCAATTCAGAAGGTAATTCACATCCCTCATCATCATCACAATCTTCGATTTCCCTTGACATATAGGCTTCTCGAAATCAATCTCCGGGTCAAAGTCATTGGCATTCATATTATTGATATCTGAGCTCCTGAAAAAATAATGAAAGAGAAGATATATACATATATACATATGGGAGGATCTTTTCCCATATAAATAAATAAAAGAAATAAATACATACATATATACAACAAAGAATGAATGAATGAATGAAATGAATGGGAAAATGTTTGCCATTTGGAACTAACAGAATGCATCTTTTATTGAAAGCAAGAAAAAACAACAGCTTAACCCTTTACATAAAATCACCTATTGCCCCAGGGTATGAACAACAGGGAGAAAGTTCCAGTGCATTACTCTGTAAAAGATTTGTAAACTACAGGCAGTTCTTCCGCGGTCCAATTGTTCAACACAAAGCCCGGTGGTGCAGGATAAATGCCCATAGCTCTCATTTCCTCGGATTCATCATCAGTTATAACGTGAATGCCTAAATCTCCCAAGGCATCTCAACCATCACCTCAGTGTTCCTTGAATTCCCTTGAAACATATGCCCTCCAGACATGAAAATGCTACTCAACGGCGGGAAGGTCATGGGTTCCCAGCTAAGGTCTTCACCAGCCAATCTGGCCTTTCTGATTTCTTGGACCTTCTTAATTCCCCTCATCTTATCCCTCGAAGTTGGCTGATATCCCAAACCAAATCGATCTTTTTTAGTAATAGGGCATATGAGATTCACCGGTCCTTGCAACTGTCGGCCTAAACCCTTTCCAACTTTTGCTCCTCTTCCCAAAGTCAATTTAAGCCCCATCTTGGTACAGTTTGACAATCGAGGCTTTGGTATCTTCTTTCCTTCGGCCACAAACGTAGCATTGACAAACTCCAACGATCTGAAAGAACACTCGACGGCTTGCTCATCAACTTCAATATACGGAGCAGTAGTAGAAACAGAAGCAATAATGTCCTCTTCAGCATGAATACATACCAACCTTCCATCAATCACAAATTTCAGTCTCTGGTGTAATGTGGACGGAACTGCACCGGCCTGATGAATCCAAGGCCTTCCCAACAAACAATTGTACGTAGGCATAATGTCCATTACAAGAAATTCTACTTCATAAGTTACTGGACCAATATTCAGAGGAACATCAATCTTGCCCAACACTTCTCTTTTAGTCCCATCGAAAGCTCGAACCACACTTTGACAGGTTCTCATAAGTGTACTATCTAATGGAAGCTTCTTCAGAGTCACTAAAGGCATCACATTCAAAGCTGAACCATTATCAACCAAGACCCGGGACAACACATGCCCTTTACATTTAACTGTAATGTGCAAAGCCTTCTGACTACCCATCATCCCAGAAGGGATCTCATCCTCAGAAAAAGATAAAAAATTATCGGCTTGTACATTAGAAACTAACCGATCCAACTTTTCAACGGGCAATTCTTTCGGAACAAAAGTCTGGTTCAAAACCTTTAACAGAGCATTCCTATGGGCCTCTGAACTCAAAAGTAATGATAAAACAGAAATACGGGCAGGCAACTTGTGTAACTGTTCCACAACACTGTACTCACTGTGTTTCAGGAACTTCAAAAATTCTACCGCTTCACTCTCGGTTACTGGTTCATTAATAACAGGCTTATCATCTTCTATCTGCACATCCACTTTTTTCCCTTTATCAACTGCAACCTTCTTCTCAGACTCTTTAGGTTGATTAAGAGAATAACACCTACCGCTTCTAGTAAAGCGTCCCACCTCATCTACTTCATCGTTCTCCTTTGTTACATCTCCCATCTGGCAATCATATCTCCAAGGCACTTGTTTATTATCCCGATATGGGAATGGAGATGGAGGTGTAATAACCACTTTCGGGGCTACCTTCTCAATAACTCGATTTTTGGGAGTAATAATTAGGGGACAACTGGCATTGTATACCCCTTTAGACGATCCTTCTGAAGCGCAAACTTCCACTTCCTCTTCTTCAGCAATCTCTCTAAAGAACTCAATTTCTTTACTGTCCATCATGTCTTGTACCAAAGATAGGAAGTCAGGACATTGCTGAATATTGTGTCCCTCGCTGTTATGATACAGACATACCTCTCCACTGTTAAACTGTTCACCCATCAAACTGGGCCTCAACAATCCTACCTTGACCATCTGGCACCACACCCAACTCATAGGTGATACCACCTCAGTAACATTCCTTACAATTCTCTTTCCCTTCTCTTCAGTAATCGCGTTAACTCCTGCCCCTGCATGGCTTGGCAACGGATTCTGAGCTATATTTGGCTGCTCACTGTCACCAAAGTTGATGACATTCCTCGTTCTCAAAGCTTGGACAACCTTCTTAAAAGTAGTACAATTCTCAATGGAATGCCCAGGGTTCCCTGCATGGTACTCACACTGAGCACTAGCATCATACCATTTGGGAAAAGGAGGTTGCATTGGTGTCACGTGATACGGTGAAACCACATGCCGATCATACAAAATCTGAAACAATTCCTTATAAGTCATCGGGATGGGGTCAAATTGAGGCCTCTCTCTCCTCTGGTCCCTCGCCCCTTGTCTATTGTCATTTTGTGTCGATGACCCTGCTCCTTGAGGACGGGAAACAGTGATGTTATTAGAATCGTACTGCCTCACATTACTGACTTCGCCTTCCTTTTTCCTCGTTGGTGGCCTCTTACTATACTCTCCTCCCTCGAGCTTCCCACTCTAACAGCCATTTCAATCATTTCTCCTGCCGTAACTACATCAGCAAAACTTCGATAAGGATTACCAATAAGATGAGAGAAAAAAGGAGCCTTTAAGGTGTTGACAAAAAGCATATTTGTTTCTTCCTCTTCCAATGGCGGGTGGACTTGCACTGCTACATCTCTCCATCTTTGAGCATATTGTCTAAAACTTTCGTTAGACTTCTTTTCCATTCCTTGCAACATCATCCTGTTGGGCCTAACATCCTTCACATGTTTGTATTGCTCAAGAAAGGACTTAGCCAAGTCTTTCCACGATTTAATATTAGCTTTACTCAACTGGTTATACCACCGGATTGCCGAGCCAGTTAAGCTTTCCTGAAAGCAGTGTATCAACAATTGATCGTCCCCTATATATCCGGTCATCTTCCTACAAACATTGTGATATGTGCAGAGGGGCACCTGGTACCATCAAACTTTTCAAAGTCAGGAACTTTAAACTTTGGAGGCAAGACCAGATCAGGAACTAGACTTAACTCCTTTGCGTCAAATCCATAGACACTGGTATCTTCCTTCATGGCTCTGACCTCTCTTTCTAACTGCTTCCATTTCTCTTCCAACAGATTGTTTTGATCCTTCTTGGCTTCTTCATCAAGGTCTGGAACTTGATGATATTGATGTTCTTCCTGATATGAACTAGATCCAGGCTGTACGTTTACAGAAGCACCGACTGGATTAATGTGCACCTTCCCGACATGAACAGGGGTCACTTGAACATTCTGAGATTGTTCTGGGGTTAACCCTGGATGATGAAGTGGGTCTTCAGTTACACCTTCTGGTATAGGGCTTTTCCCATGTTCTGGATTTCTTCCTTCCAACATACTCGCAAACTTGGCAAACATCTCCTTTTGGGCATTCATCATATCTTCTTGTATTTTCTTGATATTATCTTGTAACTCCGACTGAGCCTTCTCAATTTGGGCAAGTTTGTCTTCCATAACTTTCTTCCTGGTTTTGTAGATATACTTGGGATTTTCCAGTATTACTCTGTCACAGAGTCATTTTGTTATCGCTGATATTTATTAATGAATATGAAACATATGATTATGAATGAATAAAATGCGATGCAAAAATTAAATGCATTAAAAAAATGCATATGCAAAATGCAGGGTGTTGATCTTGGAACGACTCCTTAGAACAACTCTTTATATTAGAACGACGTTCAAGTACAAAGTTGAAACATATCACAAATAAATCTGCACCATCTCTCCTATTTCTTGTACGTGTGCTAGCAACTCCACGATCTTCTGGTTTTCTTCAGCCTCGGGATCCAGTTCTTCAGTCACATTAGCAGCTTCCTCGGATAAATGACCAAATATTGAGCTATTCCCCGCGCGTGGTTTAGGTAACAAGCAATAAAATCCTCTATTTGCTTAACTCTCGCTTGAGCTCGCTCCCACCGAAAACGCCACTGTATATCCCCCTCATAGGGAACTATCGATAGCTCACTTGCTTGCCTCTGAAAATCTTGAACCATGGCTTCAAGCTCGCTCACTTGTTTTTCAGACTTTCAACCTCCCCCTGGCTCGAGCTACCTTCCTTGTTTCGGTATCGTCGTAATGCAGTCTCTAAACTTGAAATTTTCCCCTTCAACTTCTCATTCTGGGCTTGACTCTCTTGTAACCGCTGCTCTAAAGAATCATTTTCCTTCGATAAAATCTTAACTTGGTGCCTGCTTTGCTTGAGCTCTTCTTGACTCTCTCCGGCTACTCTTTTGAGGCTCGCCACCTCTTGCCTCAATTCAACAGACTACTCGAGCTAGAACCTGTCTGAGCTTTTACCATTCGCTGATAAGTTGACCGAAGATCGTCAAAATCCAGCCGAAGTTGCTTCTCTACTTTTTCAATTCGATCTGCTCTACTCTTCTGAATGTCAATCTCCAATCCCTTTTGATACACTTCATCTTCTAGCTTCTGTAAAGTCATTCTCCATTATCTCCGTTCTGCTTCGAAATCGCGCTTGGCTAACTCTAATGGAGATGGCACCACTCTCAACTGTTCCTCCACCGGCTGAATATTTCAGGATTCACCATCGGGATATTGTCATTTACTCGACCGCTTCTCCACTGCTCGTACTCTTGAGACAACTCGAGATCATAGGTAAACAAATTCACGCGACGAGTTTGCTTCCAGGCCTTAGCAACCCCTTTAACTTTACCCTTATACTGATCTCCTTTGAATGCAAAATCTGACCCTACCAAGTCCCATGTGGCTGGAATGAACTGCCTTGACCCATACTGTCTGGAAACTAGTAACGGTGCATACCCAACAGAGCCCCATATACCTGGCAAAGGAACCCAATCTCGCTCTCCACATCGGTAAAGTATATCCGAAGAGGTATTCCACGAAGCTCGCCACAAAATATCTCCATCTCTGATATCCTTGAAGATGACCATCCATTTTCTTCAGTAAAACCCCCAGGCCACTCTTTAGCAAGAAAATCCTTCAAAGGTGAGAAACCGTCTAGAAATACTCGTCCTGGTGCTCTTTCAACATGTTTGAAATGACTCAGAATCCACACTAGCAGCAAAGGCGCACATCCTATAAAGCGTCATTCTCCCTCGCGCCTACAAGAACTCAAAGACCGGAACGTCTCAGCTAGAATAGCTGGAACAGGATCCACGCGCTTGTCTAATCTTTCAAACAGGTCAACAACTGATACGTCTACATATCCTAGCACTTTTGGAAAAATAACAAGCCCATAAATCCCTAAAGCAAACAAGTCAAGCTTCTTTCTTTTATCAGGATGATGAGCAATTACTTCTTTCAGAGCAACCCAAGAGATGCACTCACTGTCTCCCTTCTTCTTAATGTTTCTGATTACCCAATCTTCACTCATTCCGGTCATCAATAGTAATTTCTTCTTAAATGAAGGAGTGACTGGCAGCTTGGTATATATTCTATCTATCTGGGACCTCGGACAACGGACCAATGCTTGATACTCCTCTATTGTTGGTGTCAGGTCTACTCTGCCAAATGTAAAACAACTATAAGCCGGATTCCAGAACTGCGCCAATGCTCTAAACAGATTTCGGTCAATAGGAACATCCAGAAGACAAGGAATATCGCCGTACAACTGATAAAACATCTCCTTATCGGCTGCTTCCCATCTTCCCCATATCTCTCTTAGCTCACTCAGATCATTCTGACGTACGTTGATGTGAGTGTAACCAAATAACTCTGACACATATCCAGGCATCACGCTGTCTCCATTGGTCAACTGGGACTGTTCCGACCACCTCAGAACATCTACATTGTCCTCAACCTCTTTCCGAACCGTTCGTTCCATATTACTGGCCTTCTATATGGACATCGACCCCAAATCAACACCATGTAATGGATCGTGCAATGCAAAACATAAAAAAAAAACAAGGCAAAGATAACAAAAGATCGGTTAGTAAACATAAAACAATTAAGTTGGGATAATAATTTATTCAAAAATCCTACCCACACATGCTGGTTACCCAATCATGCTTTATCAGATCATACCCAACATGATATCTACCCCCATGCTTTGTTATTCACAAAAATAAATCCTAACCGCATGATATCTAATTCGCATGTTTATTCAAAAATAAACCTAACCGCATGATATCTAGTTCGCATGCATTTATTCGAAAAAACGAAAATAAATGACTCAAAAAAACTTTTCCTTGTGTACCCTCCTCACGGGATTCTTAAGGTTCGGGTTTGGTTCAACCTAAGTTCGGGCTCTATGTTCACTATATGCCGGGTTAGGTTCTAAAGTAATAGGTTCTCGAATTGTCCTTGCCGGTGCCCCATTGGGCTGCCGAACCCTCAATCCTGACCCATCACAGGCTTTAGGGGATCGAGTTCAATTTCGAGGGAACACACCTCCTTATGTCCATGCGGAGGTGATTACCATCACGAGGACCATAAGGCGTGAGCTCCAGGAGCGATCCACTATCCCATGCGGAGGTGAAAACCACACGAGGGCATAGTCTCTCACTCCTACTTAAATAGGACGGAGCGGGGTTTTAGCTTATGTTATGACAATGCAGCTGTGCAGTGTGTGAGGAAAAGCAGAAAAAAAACAACCAATAAAAACACTCAAAATTTCCTAAATTCACACAATTAATCTGAAATCATTAACAAACAGATCAGTACAACTATTTAATTGTCAATCAAATTAAATTAAAGAAATCAAAATACAAACAAAACTTATTAAAAACCAAACAAGGGATCAAAAATCAAATTAAAACGAATTTGTAATTTTCAATTGCAAAGACAATTAATTAATCGACTATCGGCTTGACTCTCTTAAAAAAGGTCCCCAGCGGAGTCGCCAAGCTGTCGAAACGATTTTTTCTTAAAAGGTGAAAATGTGAGATTTTAAAAAAACCACATTAATTTTTGAATTATTCTCTTTCAAATGATTAATTTAAAAACAAAGGTGATTTGAAAACCTCTCGTTTCGAAAAAAAAATTCAGATTTCCTTTATGATCGAAAAAATATAGTTCAAAGAGTCGCCACCAATCTTTGATTAGGGTGTGATTGGGCACCCAAAAATGTTTGTTATTTTAAATAAAAATTAATTTTTATTAAAACAACAAATTGAGGTCTGCGTTACCAAAATCCGAGTTCGGGAGTCGGTTACGTGTGGGGAAGGATTAGCACCCCCACAACGCCCTAAATCGGTACCTAATCGATTAATTAACGTTTTTGCAATGAACTTTATAAATTCGAAGTTAATTTGAATTTTGATCCCATAAAACAAAAATGTAAAATTAAAAACATTCAAGAACACTCAAATGAATTAAATTAAAATTACCAAGTCATTTTAGAAAGATAAAGAATGTTCGATTATTTACAAATATCGAGACCAGATCTTAAAGATATAACAACCTTTTCTCGATATATTTAAATAAACGAACATTTCTTTTTCTCTCGTTCCCGAATTTTAGGTGACAAAAAAAAATTTTTTTGTTTCACTTTCGGGATACACTTTTATTTTAAAATCATTAAAAGCGGACCTCAAATCAGTTATGACTGCCCACTTCAATAATTTTAAATTAAAAATATATTACCCTTAATCCAATTATGAATATGGTCGAGTTATGCAAATGAAGCTATCATACATATTATGCAAAATAATGTCATGCAAAAACAAAATTAATCAAAATATGCCATGCACTCAAACAAACTTCTAACTCTTATAGATAAAAAAAACAATAAAATTCATATGTATTTACGACACTAACATACATTAGAATAAAACAATATATACAATAAAACATGCAATTAATAACTCGATTTCACATTCAAAATTACCATGAAGGACCATAATGAAATAAAATTAAACTAAGCATGCAAAGTAAGAATAAACAACTAACTTAAAAACAAATCTAAGAATAAAATAAATTTAAATTTAAAGAATTAATTAAAAAAAAAGTCTAAATTATGACTAAATTAAATCTATGGACGAAAATGAAAATATTAACATAATTACATACCAAACGTAAAAATACAAGATATTAACTTGAATAAATAATGGGGTCAAAATAGAAAACTTTTTAAAGTAATGAGCCAGAATCACAATCATTGCAAAATTCAATTAAACACACAAAATGGACTAAAATAGAACATGCAAAACTAGAAGACCGAATATGCAAACAAGAGAAATAGATACCCTAGCATTTAGGACTAAAATCAAATGTTCATAAAAATTAAAGACCAAATTACGAAGCAAACAATACTCGGCTTCAGGACTAAAATGGAAATTAACAGCATACGCAGTGACCTTAAAATAATTAGCCCTAATAACCTAACATAAAACCTACTTTAAACTAAACCTAATCCTACACTCATATTAAACCTAACCCTCAGCCGTTTCACTCATCTTCTCTATCTCTCCCTTCTTCTTCCATTCGACCGAACGGCTGCCATGGCCATCTTGCTCTCTTCTATGATTATCTCCCTTCACGAACGGTGGATGTACACCAAGATCCCACAGCTCGTCGATGCTCGGCAGACCACCACGCTTTCGCAACCCTCGATGAAGCCCGAGCCCTCCTAATCCAACACTCACGACAACTATAGAGGTAAAAGCTAACCCAAATCGACCCTACTTCCTCCCTTATTTTACTTATATTTCAAAACATTCATATAACCATGCACTAGAACTTAAAATAAATCGAATATCTCAAGAAATTTCCACTGATTTTTTATATCTAATGAAATACTTCATATACAAAAACGAGTTTTAATACTTACCTTGCTTAAAGGAAAACGAAAAAGAAATCTGTTGTAGCTCTGTATGAAAAAATAAAGGGGAAGAAGATCCTTTGATTTCACTGTTTTCGATTGGTTGTTGTCTCTGTTTCTGTTGATTGCTCTTGTTGCTTTCCAAACTCACTGCTTGTGCCTAGAATACCAGAAAAAAATGGTGTTTTTTCTTTTATCTCTGAATATGGAAAATCCCTTTTACAAGCACTGTTCTTTTTTCCTTTTCTATGTTTTTCGTTCCGTTTTTTTTTTTGTCTCTGGTTTTTCTCTATCCTATTGTCTCCCCTTTTTCTTGTGTTGATGAATGGTTATATCTAAAAAAAACTGACCATCCCCCATTTACAGTTTTTTTGATAACTCACCATACCCCCACTCTCTACAAACCGTTCCCTCTAATTTTTCTGGTTTCCTAACTACCCAGACAAATTAAGCATCTACAATCGGGAAACATCAAATTAAAATTCAACGATGTTCGGGATCTGGTATTGAGTGAAGAAATTCGACGAAAAAAATCGGGTGAAGCATCAACCTCCTCAGCCTTGCACACAAAGTCTAGAGGGAGAACTTCAGAAAGAAATTCAAATCGTGGCGGATCCAAATCCAGAAAGGGAAAATCAAGAACGGGAAAGAAAGATTTTACCTGCTATAACTGCGGTAAGAAGGGTCACCTTAAAAGAGATTGTCGAGCACCGAAGAAAAATAACGGCACACAGGAATCTACCAACATGATAGATGAGACAGATGATGCCTTGATTCTAAGCGTCAACAGTCCGATTGAATCATGGATCTTGGATTCAGGGGCATCTTTCCACTCCACCCCATGCCAAGAAATTATGGAGAACTATTTCAGTGGTGATTTTGGGAGGGTTCATCTAGCTGATGATGAAACTTTGAAGATCGTCGGGAAAGGAGACATCCGATTAAAGTTTCCAAACCAGACCACCTGGACGTTGAAGGGAGTGAGACATATTCCTAGCCTCAAGAGAAATTTTATTTTTGTAGGACAGCTTGATAGAGAAGGATATAACACAACCTTTTCAGGCTGTGAATGGAAGATTACCAAAGGAGCTCTCGTCATTGCCCGTGGTAAGAAGACTGGTACTCTCTATGTAACCTCAAACTTAGAGAATATCATTACTACAGCAGATGCTGATGGGAAATCAAACCTATGGCACCAAAGGCTTGGTCATATGAGCGAGAAAGGGATGAAGACATTTTTGTCAAAAGGGAAGCTGTCTGATCTAAAGAATGTAGATGTTGGACTATGCGAGGATTGCATCTTTGGCAAACAAAAGAAAGTCAGTTTTGCAAAGATTGGTAAGACACCCAAGGCTGAAAATTTAGAGTTGGTTCATACTGATGTATGGAGATCATCTTCAGTTCCATCTCTTGCAGGCTCATTATATTATGTCACCTTCATCGATGATTCTACAAGGAAGGTGTGGGTTTATTTTCTGAAAAAAAAATCAGAAGTCTTTGATACCTTCAGAAAATGGAAGGTCATGGTGGAAAATGAGACTGGTCTGAAAGTCAAGCGGCTGAGGTTTGACAATGGAGGAGAGTACATAAATAGGAGATTCAGAGATTTATGTCCAAATAATGGGATCAAGATGGAGACAACAGTTCCCATGACACTGCAGCAGAATGGCATAGCAGAGCGCATGAACAGAACTCTGAATGAACGTGCCATAAGCATGAGGATACATGCCGGCTTGCCCAAATTTATATGGGATGAAGCTATCAACACTGCAGCTTACCTGATCAATCATGGGCCCTCAGTTCCCTTGGATGACGGAATACCAGAGGAAGTTTGGAGCAAAAAAAATTTCACACTTAAGAGTGTTTGGTTGTATTTCTTATGTACACATAGACTCTGCTGAAAGAAGTAAACTTGATGCTAAGTCCAACAAATGTGCCTTTGTTGGTTATGGCGGTAATGAGTTCAGTTACCGATTTTGGGACTACGAAAATCGAAAGATCATCAGAAGCAGAGATGTCATTTTCAATAAGAATGTGATGTACAAAGACAGGTCAACTGTAGAATCAAGTAGCTCCAATACCAAAGCTGAAACAAAGGAATTTCCTGAGTTCGAGGAGATTTCTAGAAATGATGTTCAGATCAATCCTAAAGCAATTCAAGAAGAACCAGGCACACCAGAACTGAGACGCTCCTCCAGAATTCCTAAACCAACCCAACGGTATTCTCCTTCTTTGCACTACTTATTACTGACTGACAATGGTGAACCAGAGTGCTATGATGAAGCAATGTAAGTGAAGGATTCAGTCAAGTGGGAGTCTTCCATGAAAGATGAGATGGACTCGCTTATGTCAAAATAGACATGAGAATTAGCTGAATTACCACCAGGCAAGAAAGCACTCCATAACAAGTGGATTTACAGGATCAAAGAAGAGCACGATGGGAGCAAACGCTACAAAGCAAGATTGGTTGTCAAAGGTTTTCAGCAAAATAAAGGTATTGACTACAATGAAATTTTCTCTCTAGTCGTGAAATTGTCTACAATCAGACTGGTGTTGAAAATTGTAGCTGTAGAAAATCTACATCTTGAGTAGTTAGATGTAAAGACAGCTTTCCTTCATGGTCATTTGGAGGAAGAAATCTGTATGAGGCAGCCAGAAGGCTTCATAACGGCAGACAAGAAAAACCTGGTATGTAGGTTGAAGAAGAGCTTGTATGGTTTAAAACAAGCTCCTAGGCAATGGTGCAAGAAGTTTGATAGTTTCATGGGTAGTAGTGGTTTTACCAGATGTCAAGTAGATCATTGTTGCTACATCAAGAGGTTCGACAACAACTTCATTATTTTATTATTGTACATTGATGGCATGCTCGTTGCAGACTCAGACATGCAAAAGATTATAAACTTGAAGTAAAAATTGTCGAAGCAGTTTGCTATGAAGGATCTGGGCGCTGCAAAGCAGATTCTTGGGATAAGGATCAAGAGAGACACAAAGTCGGGGACTTTGATGTTATCACAGGCTGAGTACATCAACAAAGTACTCTTCAGGTTCAACATGCAAGATGTTAAACCAGTAAGTACACCTTTAGGTGTTCATTTCAGACTCTCCAAAGAACAGTCACCAAAGACGGAGGAAGAACGTGCACACATGATGAAGGTGTCGTACGCCTCATCAATTGGAAGTCTGATGTATGCCATGGTTTGTACCAGACCAGATATTGCTCATGCAGTGGGAGCTGTTAGCAGGTACATGAATAATCCGGGCAAAGTACACTGGGAAGCAGTCGAATGGATCCTCAGATATCTGTGGGGTACCATAAACAAAGCACTTTGTTTCAAAGGTGGAGATATTATACTGACAGGCTATGTAGATGTTGACTTAACCGGAAATGTTGACATCAGAAGGAGCACTATAGGGTATGTCTATACTCTAGGAGGAACTGAAGTGAGTTAGGTTTCTCAACTACAAAATATAGTTGCTCTCTCCACAACTGAAGCAGAATATGTCGCTGTTACGGAAGCCAGCAAGGAGATGGTTTGGCTCCAAAGTTTCTTGGAAGAGTTAGGCAAGAAACAAGAAAATAATATATTGTATTGCGACAATCAAAATGTTATCCATATAACAAAGAATCCTTCTTTTCATTCCAGGATGAAGCACATACAATTACGGTATCATTTTATCCGGTCTCTTCTGGAAGATGGGATTTTGAAGCTTGAAAAGATTAGTGGAGCTCAAAATCCGGCAGACATGTTGACAAAGACGGTGACCACAGACAAACCGAAGTTGTGTTCAACTTCAGTTGGCATGCTAGAATAACAAGACTAGAAATGCTGCTGCATTGATCGAGGTGTGAAGAAATATTAAAATCAGTCTTCAAGTGGGAGATTGTAAAGTCAAATATTGCGGCTAAATAAAAGGAAAGGGCACCGTCAGCTTGGGGTTTTCAACAATGGGGGCATCGAATTCGGTGCTCTAATTTTTAATTAAAATAGAAATAGGGTTAATTATAAGATTAGTCCTTAAGCTTTAACTATAAATACCCTAGCTCATTTAGCTTCAAAATCATCCCAAAAATCATTTCTTTCTCCCAATACTAGAGAGTTTCTTGTGAGTAGTGAGTGTTTTGTAAACACTTGTAAATTTTCTCTCTTAGTAAAAGATCTGCAGCAGTCCGGAGACGTAAGCACAATTGGCTGAACTCCGTTATCAATTTTGGGTATTATTTTTCCGTTTTTATTTCGCATTCCCACTAATCTGGTTATATGGAAATTACTCGTTACTTGTTTATTTCCCAACACTTCTCTTTTCTTTATAAGATTGTATTTTTAAAGCTCTTTCCTTTGATGTCCTTTTCTCGTTTATTATTTGTTAAAAATTATTTCTTTACTTCATTTTTTATTATGTTCGGTGTTGATTGTAAAGATTAAAAAGGTTAGTCCTTTATAGAGATGTAGGTATACCAACAACGAAGATTAAACATGAAAAGTAGAGTCATAACATCATTACAAAATTAACAGGGGACTGATAAAAAAATTATTGTATAAAGTTCAATTATTAAATTATTTTTTTAAAAAAACAATGACTAAAATAAAAGTAAAAAGAAAGTTTAATTATTAGTTATGTAATTTATCCTTAAAAGTTTATCGATCCCATAACTCCACGTGTGAAAATCCCAATGCCAGCGTGTCTAGTTCCATTGGTTGGTCATCGTCGTACGAAAGCGCGTGTAAACAAAGGATGATATCGAATGGCAATTTCGTAGATATTTTCAAAGTGAAGCCCGTATTATGACCCGCCAAAATAATACCAAATCACCAATACAACGCCTTTAAGTTTCCCTCTTTACTCTCCCGACATTCCGTTGACCAATCCGCAAAAAGGAAGAGAAAATGCAGAGTGAGGAAATTGAGAAAGCCAAGAAGATGAACAAACGAGAAAAAATGAAGCACATTTTTAAGAAGCTTCACATAGGAGGCGGTCACGATCCTAATCGACCTTCCGCGAACGAAACGTCGCCGTCCGCTGAGAACGATAATCCACGCGCCATGTCGGAGTACTCTCCCGCGAGTCCTACGTCGTCATCTCCGGTGACTACTTCAGTTGTTCCTGTGTCATCGAGCATGGGTTTCAGTACGCCGTCATCGGCTGTGAATACGACGAATCGAGCGTCGGATTATATGTTATCGGAGGAAGAATTTCAGGTTCAGCTAGCCCTAGCTATAAGCGCTTCCAATTCGGAGGATACAAAGAAGGATCAGATCCGAGAGACGGATTTTTTGAGTTTAGGTGATCATCATCAGATGGATTTAGGGGGAGGAAGGGATAACGATGAGGTGGCAGCTGAGGCTTTGGCCAGACAGTACTGGGTAAGTGTTTTGTTTTGGTTTCCTTATGATATCGAAGGTTGAATTGGACTGCGTCAGCTTGGATTACGCTTGTTTTACTTGGTTGAACTGGTTAAGTTTCGGATCGTTTAATTAGGGCAGTTAACTGTATTGAATTTCAGT
Source organism: Hibiscus syriacus (assembly GCF_006381635.1). Classification (NCBI taxonomy): domain Eukaryota; kingdom Viridiplantae; phylum Streptophyta; class Magnoliopsida; order Malvales; family Malvaceae; genus Hibiscus; species Hibiscus syriacus. The sequence goes on from NW_024063093.1 coordinate 19,856, forward strand.
GAAACAGCTTGAATTGTTCGTGCTTTTACTGGAACAATGACAGTTTATAGTGATCGTTTCTGTTTTATCTGTTTTTGATCTGATGATTAAGTGGGCTGATGACTCTTGCTTGTGAAATTGTGTTGGATAAGCTGGGAATAGCGTCTACCATTTCATTTAGTTAGTGCTAAAGATTCATTTTTGGATTGATTGATTTGGGAAAACTATGGTTTAGCTTTTATTTTGGATTCATAGATAGGGGGAACTTTCCTGGAAAAGCTTGAATTAATGGTTACAGCTTATTTCATATCTTCTTTTGGTTAAATTTTGAACTTGCATGAATTGCTAGCAAGGAATGAAGTGTCTGGAAAGTGAAAACTAAACCATGGTGCATTCTTGTGAATGAGCTTTAGCTTTATGGTCAGCGTTTGACTTTTCTGGTGTTACAGTTTGAAATTGATCATATTAGGACTGGTTACTGTTAAGAGTTCTTGCTAAAATGTGTAGGGTAAGCTTGTGTAGCAGCTATCATTTAGTTTTTTTTGTAATGATCAATGTTACAAATTCAGGATTTAATCGGTAGCTTGGAGACCCTTAAGGGTACTAATGTTAGCAGAAATTATTTTATAAACTTAGTAGAATCGGTTTGAATTTCCTTTAATAGTATGCTTGTGTGTGCTCTTAGTCATGGCTTCATTGTATGTCTTGTTTTGCTTTAGTTGATGTTTGTTGTTTTGGCCTTTACCTAGGCTGTCTTGCAATTTCTCCAATGTTTCAATCAATGTTTTATTTATTTTAGTTAAATCCATAAACATTTTGATTGCTTCTATTACTAGATTTAGATTGATTCTAAACCTTGGGAATATAATCATTTACTGTTTGGAACTTGAATATGGTCATTTGAACTAAATGAGTCTTCCATCCTGTCATATATTGCTATTTCTTGAGTTATCTAATTTGGATTGACTGGTTGGGTTGTTTTGGTCCACCAGGAATACAATGTGCTTGATTATGAGGAAAGAGTGGTGGATGGTTTCTATGATGTATATGGGCTTTCCACTGATTCAGGAACCCAAGGAAAAATGCCATCACTTACTGATCTTGAAGCAAGTCTTGGAAATTCTAGCTTTGAAGTTGTTATTGTGAAACGAACAATTGACCCGGCCCTAGAGGAGTTGTTGCAAATTGCTCACTGTATTTCATTAGATTGCCCTTCTACTAATTTTGGTATCTTAGTTCAAAGGCTTGCCGAACTTATAACAGGGCATATGGGTGGGCCTGTTAAAGATGCTAATATGATTTTGTCCAAGTGGATGGAAAGAAGTATTGAGCTTAGAACATCTCTTCATACAAGCGTGTTGCCTATTGGTTCAATAAATATAGGCCTGTCTCGGCATCGTGCTTTGCTCTTTAAGGTGAGTTTTTTTTTTTTTTTACTTTCAGAGTGGCTTTACTCTTGGAAGCAGAAATTGCCTGCCTTTGAAACTCCAAAATAACTATGGTCTCACTGGATGATTTAATTTTGTTATTTCATGGTTGTTCCAAGTACTTATTGTTTTGAATAGGGCTATCTGTTTACATTCAATTTCTCTGTGTCCTTTTAATGTAGGTGTTGGCAGATAGCATAAGATTACCTTGTAGGCTGGTAAAAGGCAGTCACTTCACTGGTGTTGAGGATGATGCTGTAAATATAGTAAAGCTTGAGGAGGAAAGGTTATAGTTTCTGCTTATTTCTTAACCTGCAATCTTTACTTTGATTGAGGTCTAATCTATTATTTTTGTTTCTTCAGGGAATTTTTGGTTGATCTAATGGCAGCTCCTGGTACACTTATACCCGCTGACATTTTAAGTGCAAAAGATACTACTTTTAAGTCATACAATCCAATAATAAGCAACATGCCAACTCTTCAGTCGCCTGATGATGTTTACTCAAGAGAAAAGCCACTTAAAGGTGAAGGTAGTAGTCACCATCCTGTGATCAATAACAGTAAGCCCTTTGATTGGGGGTCAAGTTCTGGAACTGCAGAAGTGTTGCCTTCATTATCAGGCCCAAGTCATGATTCTGGTGTTGGTTCTTCTGGATTTTCTAACAGAGTGACTCCTAATCAGTTGGACCATCTTCCTTCGACTGCTATTGGAACTTCAGTCTATAAAGGGAGTCGTGGTGCCAATGTAGTTGGTGATGGCCAGAGGATGAATGTTAATGTGGTGCCATATGGTCAGAGTAGTCAAGAGGACCCGAAAAGTCTTTTCGCAGATCTTAATCCATTCCAGATAAAAGGGGCAGGCAAAACTTCCCAACAGAATAAATCTACAGAGACCAAAATTGATGAGTTTCAGAGACAACCAAATAATGTAGTGGGGCGACCTCCGGTACCATTGATGTGGAAGAATCGGCCTGTTTATAACGAGGTTCCCCAGAAAAAGTACAATTATATGGAGGGCCACTTTCCAAAAGTCAATCGTGAATCTAATGATTTTAATCAGTCATCAGCAGGTCCTTCCAGCTCCATCAAACCTGAAAAGGTCTACACTTTTGGTTTTAAGCAACCTGCTGGCTTGGATACGTCGAATAGAAATGATAAAGTCCGCAATCCTTTGTCTGATACTAGTGCATCTTTGGCATCCACTACCAGTCAGTTCAATAGCTCACAACTGGCTGAGGACGCAAGCTTTAAATTTAAGGAGCATGTCACGAATGAACATGATTTACAAAATAACACAGGGGATTTGGTTAATGAGCAAGATAATAAGATTGGTTTCGACAATTATAGAAAGTATGCCCATGATAAATATATGGGAAATAATCTCAAATTGAAGGATCCCGAAAGTCCTAGCTCATCCTTTGATTCTGGTGTTGGTTCTTCTGGATTATCTAACAGAGGGACCCCTAATCAGTTGGATCATCAACTATTTGATGATGTAGATGTTGGTGAATGTGAAATTCCTTGGGAAGACTTGGATATTGGTGAAAGAATTGGACTAGGTAATGGATTTGGCTCATTGAAGTTAATTACATGCGACAATTTTTGTTACTTATATAGTTGTGTTTTTTTTTGTTATTGTAATTTGTTCCCCTTTTCGTTATTCAAGAGCTCTTCTTATTCCTCTTGAAAACATAAGAATTTAAATAGAATAACTAATTCTGATGCTGGCTTTGCTTGAAATTTTACATTTTCTTTTTTGGAACTTATCTAATTCCTATTAAATTTTGTTTTCTTGAGAGTAGGTTCCTATGGAGAGGTCTATCATGCTGATTGGAATGGCACGGTTAGTTTATTAATGCACAGTCAATCACGGTTTTCACCTTGTATTTCACTTTGTGCTGTCCTTGTTTAGTGTTAATTAAGTTATCTGGACAATTATTTTCCAAAGGCATAAATAATCAAAACTTTTAGCCCTGTCTTGAATCTAACTATGTATATACATTTTTAAGTGTGTTTTCCACCATTATATTTAAGAGTTGTTTGCAAAATTGAAAGAACTAGTAGTTTCTAATTTTGTGGGTGGTAATGGTCATTGGACTCCAGGAGGTTGCTGTCAAGAAGTTCCTAGACCAAGATTTTTCCGGTGCTGCTTTGGCAGAGTTCAAAAGAGAAGTAAGCAACTTCAAAGCATTTATATTGCTGTATCAAAATGATAGTAAAATGTGTTTTTAGATATTTTTTTTATTCATTTATAATTGGAAATATCCGTGCCTAAGGTTATGCCAGTTAAATAAGTCAAAATCTCTGATCCTGGATTATGTTTTTTTTTTCTAGGTGCGAATAATGCGTAGACTGCGTCATCCAAATGTTGTTCTTTTTATGGGTGCTGTTACTCGCCCTCCTAATCTGTCTATCATTACCGAGTTTCTTCCTAGGTAAGAGTCTGTTCCTGCATATCCTCTGCTTACCTTTAACGATTTGAACTTTATGCATAGTAATGCCAGATGGAATGAGATTGGCAATCTAAATTTTGTAAATGTTATTTGGTTTTCCAGAGGAAGCTTATATAAGATTATTCATCGTCCTCATCCTCAAATCGATGAGAAGCGTAGAATTAAGATGGCTCTTGACGTGGTATGGAACTAATAACAGTTGCAATTTTTTTCTTAGCATGTGACCAGCATACTCATATATGTTCCCTTTTGGCAGGCTAGGGGCATGAATTGCCTACACACTAGCATACCTACCATTGTTCACCGTGATTTGAAGTCTCCTAACCTTTTAGTTGATAAAAACTGGAACGTGAAGGTAAATGATGTTTCTATGTTTTAGTTTTTGTGCTTCTGAAAATTTCTTACCGTTTTTAAGTGCTATTCGATAAGTAGTCTCGACCTACCTGTAACCATTGCAAGACGGATTGGATACAATGGGTCTGTGATTATGAAGCACCCTTGAAGCATAATACCTTCCTATCATCTATATTGGCTCTGATTATTTACAAAACTGAACTTGTGCAGGTCTGTGATTTTGGGTTGTCACGTTTGAAACATAATACCTTCCTATCATCTAAATCAACCGCCGGAACAGTCAGTATCTTAGCCTGCTGAGCAATATATTATAAATTCCGAAGATATAGATAGAATACATAGCTCCAATTATATTAATTTTCTTTTTGTCTCTGATTTACTTTCTATGTTTCAGCCCGAGTGGATGGCACCGGAAGTACTTCGCAATGAGCCCTCGAATGAGAAGTGAGCCGTTTCTTTTTCTTCAATAGTTCATTATCTTTCCTGTTCGTCTTTTTCTCCTAAGTTAAGCTGACCACTTAATCCACTAGCATTTGTTGGGTTTCTGAGAATACGAAGATAACATTTTGTCTGCATAAAATGTGTTAATTACTTGTGGCTCACTGTTATTGGTGATTAGAGTTGGTAGCTCTGCTGCTATTGTCGTGTCAGATTTAAATATGTTGAATCAGTAAAACAACCAATGCTTAGAACTAAGATACATGTTTTGTTGGATTTATAGATGTGATGTTTTTAGCTTTGGAATCATTCTCTGGGAGCTTGCTACTTTGAGATTACCTTGGAGCGGAATGAATCCGATGCAAGTTGTGGGTGCAGTTGGTTTCCAGAATCGACGCCTCGACATTCCCAAGGAACTCGATCCTTTGGCTGCAAGAATAATTTGGCAATGCTGGCAGACGTTAGTATACAGAAACTCAAACTTTATAACTCCTTTTTTGATGTCCGATCCAATCTAATCTACTTACCCTATTGATTTCCAGCGATCCGAGTTTGCGGCCATCATTTGCGGAGCTTACGGTAGCTTTAAAACCCTTACAGCGGCTTGTTATCCCATTGCATCAAGATCAATCAAGCTCACCTATGCCACAAGAGATTTCAGTAAATTCTACACCCTGAAATCAAAATCCTCAGTTCCTCAATTGTGAATATGAAAGCATTCTGTTCCCATCTCTTCAATGAGGTAATTAATGTATTTAAGTGTTAAAAAAGCTGCATTTTTTGAGTTCATGTTCATAGTTTTGTCCAAAAGAAGGAAAAAAACTTTGAGTGTATATTTCAGTACTCTTTAAAACAAAGATAAAAGTGTTATTATAAATTAAAAAATGATTACTATTACTTTTAAATGTTTAGTTCCTTTTTAATAAGTACATCTTATTTCAACACATTCAGATATGGCATGATTTTTGGATATATCTATATAAATTAATTGTTTTATTATTATTTTTTTGTTTATATTAAATTTATTATATTTTATAATATAATTGAAGAAGAAAAAAATTTCCTTATGTGATAGTCATTCTCTTAAACAAGAAGAAAATTTCAATAACGATGATAACTAAGAAAAAAACACCAAAACAGTAAATAACTAAAACGGACGAAAACCTAACAAAATTTCTACAAAAAGGAAGAACATTTTTATTTATATACAACCAAGAAAAACAAACATGAATTAAGCGATTTCAGTTATTAAGGAAATGTTATTTCTTGAGGTCTTAGTTTTGAGTACTATGTGTATAAAAGTATATGAACATTCAATGTTAAATGATTGAATCTTTGAATAAATATTATATTGTATTTACCACAAATTAATTAAAAATAAAAACAAAAGGAAAGGGCAAGTATTTTTCGGCCAAACTTTAAGACTAAAAGTCTAAAAAAAAGATAGCCTAATTTCATACTAAAAGACGGCGAAAATAGACACAATCTAAAATTATAAAAAAATATGACATTTTAGGTTGAATGCAATTTAAAATGTTATATTTTCATAATATTTTCGGTTACAACTTAAAATGTTACAAAAAATAATATTTTAAGTTCAACCGAAAATATTATGAAGAATGTAACATTTACGATCGTGCCCATTTTTATCATTTTTTAACTTTAAATTATTAGGTTGTACCACATAATTATCCAAAATATGTTGTCATAGAGCACTTGTTTTATAACTATTTTTAGCGATAATAAATGTGCTTTGGTCCGTTTTTGACTAATACGATATTTAGATGGGAAAAGCAAGACATTAGTATATGCGACACATAAAAAATGAAGACATATTATATTATACTCATTCCATTATTAGTACAATTATAAATAAATTATTAAATATTAAAGTGTTGTTAATAAATTATTTAATTAATTATATAATCGATTAATGAGAAGATATATTTGTTATTTTTTTAATATTTAATAATTTATTTATAATTTTTATTATTAATTGATTGATATATAATATAGTTTATCAAAAAAAATCTCATTTTTCTATTATAGTCTAAGTCAAGTTTTGATATATTTATTCTAGTACTCGCATTACTAATAATTAAAGAATAATAAAGAAAATAAAAGAAAGAATATGCATATTTCCTTTAACAAATAAAAGAGTTAATTGCACAAAATATCCCTAAACTGTGACCTTTATTTTCAATTGATTCTTAAACTTTTGAATATTCTAATTTCATCCCTAAACTATGACCATAATTCTAAATTAGCCCCTAAACTTATAAATCTCCAATTTCATCTTCAAATTCATCCCAATGTGAAATTAGTTTCAACCATAGTTTAACCTAACTTTTATTTTGTTTCAAACATATAATTATATAATGAGAAAATAACCTCAGTGACCAAAAATCCTAGATAATATACGATTTTGACCAACTTTTTTTGGATTTGCGAAAATGACCAACAAAATCGCAATGCGATCTCTAATTCGCATTGCGATCTCCACTATCGCAAATTCGCGTTGCATTTCGCGTTGCGATAGTTGAAAATCGCGTTGCGATTTTCCATTTCGCGTTGCGATAGTCTACAGTTGTTGTTGCGATAGTCTACAGTTGTCGTTGCGATTTTCCAAATTCGTTGCGAAAATTCGTTGTGATAGTTAAAAAAAAAGATTTTGTTTCTTAAGAATTTTCTCTAAAAAGATAGTATACGCGCGGACGTGTCGAAGACACGTATTACCACGACCACGACCACGACCACGACCCGACCCGACCCGAGACGGACGGCGGCAGCGGCGGCGCGCGAGAGTCCCCCTTGTTCTCTATCACTCAACAAGGAAGTGGGAAAGCCAAGCCTTAAATACCATTCCCAATAGTGTTTCCAATACTATGTGGGATTGAGCATTACCAACACTTGTTTCCAATACAATGTGATTATTCAGGAAACAATTAACAATCATGCACCTTAAAACAACTGAATTAGCAACCAATTGCATTAGTGTTATACGATTAAATATGTCATAATTAAAAGTCAATCTACAATCAATCGCGATTATTGCAATTTTAAGCAAAACATTCAAAAATAATATCACTATTTAAGGCTCAATCCCACATAGTATTGGGAACAAGTGTTGGTAATGCTCAAATCCCACATAGTATTGGAAACACTATTGGGAATAGTATTTAAGGCTTGGCTTTCTCACTTCCTTGTTGAGTGATAGAGAACAAGGGGGACTCTCGCGCGCCGCCGCCGCCGCCGTCCGTCTCGTGGTCGTGGTCGTGGTAATGGTCGTGGTAATACGTGTCTTCGACACGTCCGCGCGGATACTATCCTTTTAGAGAAACAAAATATTTTTTTAACTATCACAAGAATTTTGATAACTGTAGACTATCGCAACGCGAAATGGAAAATCGTAACGCGATTTTCAACTATCGCAACGCGAAATGGAAAATCGCAACGCGAATTTGCGATAGTGGAGATCGCAATGCGAATTAGAGATCGCATTGCGATTTTGTTGGTCATTTTTGCGATTTTCAACTATCGCAACGCGAAATGAAAAATCGCAACGCGAAATGCAATGCGAATTTGCGATAGTGGAGATCGCAATGCGAATTAGAGATCGCATTGCGATTTTGTTGGTCATTTTCGCAAATCCAAAAAAAGTTGGTCAAAATCGTATATTATCTGAGATTTTTGGTCACTGAGGTTATTTTCTCTTATAATTTGGCCTAACAATTTTATTAACAATGGATGCAATTAATATATATGTATAGTTTGGGATGAAACTGAAATGTTCAAAAAGTTTGAGGATCAATTTTGAATGAAGGTCATAGTTTGAGGGTGAAATTAAAATGTTCAAATGTGTGAAGACTAATTTAGAATGATAGTCAAAATTTAGGGATGAAATTGAAATGATTAAAAATTTAGGGACTACTTTAAATAAAGATCATAATTTAAGAACGTGATACAATGAACTCCAAATAAAATCAGTAAAATAAAATAATTATAATAATATTATTTGATTAAATTATAAAGAAAAGTAAATATTTTTTATAATTAATTTTTTTCTAAAATAAAAATATCTAATAAATAATAGGAAAAAATATAAAAAAGACATTTTATTATTTTAAAAGGAAATTACCTTTCCTTCTTCCTATGTTTCCTCGAGATTGGATAGAGGGAAAATAAAGATATCTTATCTTAGCACAGGAAAAAGACCAATCTCTTACTTTGCTTTCTCTCTGCTTACCTCCATTCAAACACATTGTAAAGGTACATTATCTTCCTTCTCCGTTTCTCTCTATCATTTTGCATGTGCTTTCTTCTGTTTCTGTCGTTCTAATTTCAATCAAATCGTTTTTTTTTCTTTTGGGGGAAACTATTAAGTCTTGAAATACCCTCACTTTTAGTGCATGATTGTTTCATTTGCTTCATCTGTGGCGTGTTTCATTTGTTTATTTTTGTGATTTTGATAAGGTTGTTATCTCAATTCTCTCTCTTTGTTTTGTGTGTATCTTGGTCCTCGAGTTATTGTACTTTTTAACCCTAAACCCTTTTGTTGATTTGCTGTTTAGATGAATGTGGAGAGGCTCACGAAAATGGCTGGTGCGGTCCGCACCGGTGGGAAGGGTAGCATGAGGAGGTATGTTCATGGTTTGAATCTTCCTTGGTAGGTTAGCTATAGTGTTTAGATTTTTGTGAATATTCAAGCTGTAGGAGTTTTTGGAGTGGCTATGAACAGGGACGGGCGAAAGAGTTTATATTAAAAGAGACAAACTTATACAATTTTAGGGGCAAAAACAGATTATCAATAGCAAATACAAAGAAAATATCTAAATTATATTATAATTTAAAATTTTTAGGGGTCGACCGCCCCGCCAGCCCCCTCGGTCCATCCCTGGCTATGTACTGTGTCTGGGATTGTAGAAAGATAAAAAAGGCATTACATTAGTTTTAATGATGTGATTTCATGAACAAGAAGAGCATCCTAGTGTTTTGATCAGTGTAATTCGGCTTCGATTGGTTGGGGCAGAAGGGGACATTGATTGTTGACTCCATGATTCATTTTTATGTTAATCTTAATGTCGGTATAAAAATATAGACTTGGAGAAGGACTTGCTTCTTGGCTTCAAAGATGCAACTTTGAATTGCATAAATGTGAATGCTCAGCTCACTCCAACATTGCACGGTTTAATACTTTAATTGTAGAGAAATTAATGAACTTTTTTCTCATCTCATATAAAGGTATTCAATCCTGATTTGAATCGAATTTGTAAGAAAACTCCACCATCTCTCCAGAGTTGCCTTCTTCTTGACACTCAAATGGACCCTTAATTGTACTTTGTATCTCAAGCACATAAAGAATTCTCCTTGATTAATCTGGGATATGAATCATATGCTGATTTCAGATTTCGAGCCTTGGGTTGTATGAGCTTTTCTTTTTCCTTCAAATTCCAAAGTTTTTAAATACAAAAATGATTTTAGAAAATTATAAAGATCATTTGCTTGTTAATATTTTATTGATTAGTATCAGTTTTACATTTTCTCATTGTTATATCATGATCTTTTTAGAGATTCCCATGTCCTGATACTTGATTTTGAATTTTGATGTCTCTAATATATAGTTTGCATATTAATTATAATCTTGACTTCAACAGAAAGAAGAAGGCAATCCACAAGACAACAACGACCGACGACAAAAGGTTGCAGAGCACCCTCAAGAGAATAGGAGTGAACGCTATTCCTGCAATTGAGGAAGTTAACATATTCAAGGATGATGTTGTTATCCAATTTCTGAATCCAAAAGGTACATTTAAGCTTTATTCTAGTGGACTTATTACCTATAATTTTCTCAAAGGTTTTTAATGGTATATTAAAGGCATAATGCCAAAACAATACTCTTTACGTTTGAGTAAATAGTCATTTTGGTCCCTATTATTTTTTTGGAGCATTTTGGCTCCCGTACTTTCATTTTGAGGCAAAAAGGCCGTAACGTTTGACTAAATAGTCACTTTGACCCTTGCTTTTTTTGTGTGTGGAGCATTTTGGCTCCCCAACATTTCATTTTAGGGCAAAAGGGCCCTATTTTGATGTTTTAACAATTTTTTTCACAGAGGGACCTTTTTGCTCCAAAATGAAACGTTGGGGGCCAGTGACTATTTATTCAAACGTTAGGTGCATTTTTTGACATTATGCCTATATTAAACTAACTTGTGATGGTCTTATCTATATTTCAGTTCAGGCTTCTGTTGCTGCCAACACCTGGGTTGTTAGTGGCTCCCCTCAGACAAAGAGTATGCTGCATCCCTTAATTTTGAACCCTCTCATAGTTGATAAAACCTTACTGCTATTTACCCTTTGAAGATTTGCTATTTTAACTCCAAAGTCATCAAAGACACTTATTCTGCAATTTTTTAGCTTTGTTGGTCTGACATGTGTGTTTCCCCCCTATTCCAGAATTGCAGGATATTCTTCCCGGAATCATAAACCAATTAGGTACTAGCTTTTCTTTTTTGTGATTGTAAAGTGATGATATCGGCTAGTTGTTGACCTTGATTTGAAAATTTGTTGTAGGGCCGGATAACTTGGACAACTTGAGGAAACTGGCAGAGCAATTCCAGAAGCAAGGACCAGCTGCTACTGATACTGGTGCAGCCATTGCTGAAGAAGAGGATGACGAGGAGGTACCGGATCTCATACCTGGTGAGACCTTTGAAGCTGCAGCAGCAGGAGGCCAAGGTGCTAAATAGTGTTTTTAGGGTTCATTTAATTATTATGTGTTTTTGATGAATTACAATTGTTTCTTTTTCACATTTACCTTTTTTGTTGTTTTTGGTGTTCTGTGTCTTGCACTCTAATAATAGTTTGGCTCAGAGTAAGCCTTTCTTCTTCTTTTTCCTGGAATTCCTATAATAGATGGTCTTGAAATGAATCATCTACGCATAATCACACATATTCTGCAGATGTAGCTTCTCGAATCCGGATTCTCTAGGGAAAATAACATTCTCTTTTATCATTGAGTTCACTCAATTTAGGGATTAGAATCCTATTTATGGAGTATTTATTTCCCATGCTCGTCGCCCTTACTATCGGCATCATCTTCATTCCTGCGGTTGCCATTTCTTTCCTTTCCTTAATTGGAAACCTGTCTTCTTTGTTTTGTCAATGTTGGAAAGCTACTGCTTTGGCTCTGGTGTTGCCAATGTGTATATTTTCATGTTTATTATAACAGAAAATTTAAGAGCATAATTTTGATTAACTTTTTGTTGTCATATTGATTGTCTTTCGAAATTGAGTAAATTACATTTAAAAGGTCATTTTTGTTTTTTTGTATGTCTTATTTTGATCATTGATTCTGAAAGAGTTACACTTTCATCACTTATGTTATTGATTTATTATATTTTAATCATTGAGCTTTTTATCTCTCGTTAGTTCGATGTTGTGACATATTAGTAAAAATAAATAAATTTTAATTTGATATATAAATTTGACTTTTTAAACTTTAACTTATTCATTTTTCACATTCTTTTAGAAAAAACCCTAAAAACTCAACCGACCAAAGTTTTCTAAAATATCTATTTTAACCGAGTTGACCCTTAAAGAGTTTTTTTTGGGCGTTTTGCCTCTCAACTTTAAAATATTTACATTATTTGCCCCAATTTTTAACTCTATTAAATTTCTTTTGACCAATCAAAGTGTCATGTGACATTTTTAACCGACTGATTTTAATGAAAAGGAGAAATAACATGTTAAATCTTTTAAATTTTATTTTTGTTTAGTTTAATCTCTAAAAAATATTTAATCTAAAATTAATCTCTATTTATTTATAGTTAAGTCCATTTAACATATTAGTATCATCCAATAATATTAGAAAAAAAAAATAGGAAACAAAAATTCAAGTAGAGAGAATTAAACTTGGATATCATATTCATAGGAGATTAACCCAACATCTAGTTATTGGACCAAATCCTAAAATTGTTATATACTAAATAAAATTAATATTTAACTTAAAATAAGATTGAAATTAATTATATTTAATATATGTAGACACCCGTTTTTGTCCGGGTCTTTCCTATCTAATTTAATTTTAATTTTATTATTATTATTATTATTATTTATTATTTTTATTATGTTTATTAATTACATATTACAACATTTTGTGCAGGCCATCCACTTAAGCCCAACTACAATCAAAACCCAGACCCGGTCCAACAACCCAGTAGATGACCCGAACCGGCCCACTTGACAACCCAGCTAGGGTTTCATCTCAATGTTCCAGCCGCCTCATTTCTGGCCATTGGATCTGGACCCATCCAACGGTCCAGATCACGCAGAGCTTAGGGTTTGAAACCCTAAAATATCATCAGCTCAGCCGTTTGGCCTTCCAGCTCCAGCCGCCGCTTGACTCTTCAACTTCCCAGCCGAGCCTCACCCCCGACAGCCTCTGACGCCGGCCGCCTGCATCCACAGTGATTGAAGGGCCATCCATCAGTCTTTCCACAGTGAAAAGCAGAGAAATAAAATGAAAAAATCACAAGAAATCTCATCAAAATCCCAAAGTAATCGGGGTTGTCACTCAAGGCTAAGCATAGGGAATTATTCCCTATCATATCTAGCAGCTCATCGAATCCATCACAGGCATCAATAAAAGAAAATGAAGACAGAGGAGAGGGATTCATTCAGTGGGGGTTTGAAAAAAACATAAGAGGGAGAGAGAGAGACATTCGGGGGGGTTGGAAATAAAAAATCCAGAGAGTTTCGAACCCAAAATAAAAAAAAGAAAAGAAAAGAGAGAAGAGGAGAGGATCTCACCACGGTTTGGAGGTCGAGAAGCCCGACGGTCGTCGGTTGTCAAAACTTTCGAAGGTAAAACTCTCAGATTTAGAGAGCTAGGGTTACCTTTAGGTCGAGATAGTTGGGGATCTAGGTGGAGAGTGAAGAGAGGAAGGTTTTGGAGGGTTTTCTCCATCTCCGGCCACCGTTCGTCGCCGCGAGCACCGCCGCGGGCGTAGCCGGCGGTGGACAAATCTCTTCTCCGTTGAGAAGGTTGAGAGAGTTTTCTCTCTCTCCCTCTCTCTGTTTTTAAGCAATGAAAGAAATGAGGCATAGACCGAATTTTGGCTTGATTTTGGTCATTTATACGCGGACCAGAACGGCGTCGTTTAAGCCAAAGGGGTTTCCGTGTTTTCATATTAAGGGATAATCCCACTTTTAGTCCTTTCTGCTTTGTAACCTCACGGTTTAGTCATTAAATAAAATTATATTTATTTTATTTCGAGCCTTAATGTTTCAATATTGGTATTTTGGTCTGGTACTTGTTTGTTTTATTATTATTATTAATGTTGAACGTTGGCCATAGTATTTATAATTATTTCAATTTAGTCATTGGTTATGTGTTGTTTATTTCTTGTGAATGTTAGAATTTGGCCATGATATTTATGTTTCTTATATTTTAGTCACTGTTTGGTATTTGGTATAATTACTGTTTGAATCTTTAAGTTTCTGTTTATTCTAAAATTGACCACTGATTTTGTTCTGTTTTATTGTAGCCATTGATTAATCTAGTTTCTCTATTTTATGTTTCTGATACTGTAGTTTCAATTTACACAGTTTAGTCACTTGTCTATAAAGCTTAGTTATTTTATGTTATTTGCGTTATGGTTTGCCATGTTTGCATGTTTACATTTTAACCCATGTTATAATATTAATGTACATATTATGTTCCAAAGGTATTTGTGCATGTACAAATTTATTTATTTTTATCTTTATTTCATTACATACGCATGTCGTATCATATATGTCTATATACATATATTTATTAAATTTATTTTACCCTTGTATATTCGTATATATATATGTACATATATTACCAATGTTCGTTACATATTATTTAAATTGATTTATTTTAATTTGTAAATTATCTAGTTGTCAATATTTTATGTTGTTCATTTGAATATTTTCAAGAACAAAGATTTGTAGAATGAGCGTGGAAAGTACCACTTGATCGAAGTGATACAATCCGATACGACATTCGAACAAAGGTGAACTTGAAATAAAATTGATTTTATTTTTGCTAATTAATTATTTTATTTTAAGTTGAACAATGCGATGCATATTACTAAATAGCAATGTACTTTATGCGAAGATCGATTTTTTATTTTTATATTCGATTCACGTTTTTAATATAAATGAGGAGGGAATATTCTTTTATTGATAAGAAATAGTTCGAGTTAGTTTTCCCGATGGAGGATTGCTAATTTCAAGATTTCCTTTCGAGTTAAAGAATTTTCTCTAATTAAATAATTCGAAGCAAATTAATTAATGTTCGATAAATGGATCATAAATTAACTTTATATTCGATTTGTAATTTTCACCATTATGACAATGTTTAAGCGACACAGTACCAATTTTGGGCGCTGTGGGGTGCTAATCCTTCCCCACGCGTAACCGACTCCCGAACCTGTTTAAATCGAATCTTTGGTAAATGCATACTAGTTTTCGTCTTAAAAAAAACGATTTTTCTTAAAATTGTTTTAAAAAAAGACATTTTTAGGTATTCGACCTACCTAACCCAAAGGTCGATGGCGACTCTATTCAATTTATTCCAAATTAATTCCAAATCACCAATTTTTCTAAAATTAAAGTCATAATCGTTTTAAAAATAATATTTAATTGTTTTACCTAAAAAAAGGGTTATGACAGCTTGGCGACTCTGCTGGGGACCTTTTTTTTGAGAGTCAGGCTGTATGTCGTTTACATATTGTCATCTTGGTGGAAATTATGATTTCTAGTTTTTAGTTAATTTATGATCCATTTATTGAAGTTTTAATTGCTTCATTTTTAATTATCATACTAACACTTTATCTTTTTGCTTTCAGGCTGTCCAAATTTTTGTCGAGTTTTTTTTCTTTTCATTTTGAGTCAAAGGTAGGTATGTTCCTCCTCACACACATCACTCGCATTGGCATAACATAAGCTCTAGACACGAGCTTCGATCCAAATTAGTTGGGGTGAATGCTTTACTCTCGTAAGAATTTATTCTTCGTATGAGTTTTAGCAAATAACCCATGGGATACATACCTTATACCTTCGTAGGGATTTATTCCTCATATGGGTATAAGGCAGTGAATCCCCTCGAATTGAACTCGTCCCGTTTGAAACCTGTAATGGGTGAGGATCGAGGGTTTGGCAGCCCAAGGGGGCACCGACATCAAGGACAATTCGAGTTCTCTTTTCCTGTTAGAGCCAAAACCATGCATATAGTAAACCGTAGAACAATCACCCTAGGTATAAATATACCGAACCTCTTTCCGTCAGTAGGTACCCAAATTAGGTGTACACAAAGGAGGAGCGCTTCTGAACCTTTCATTTTGTTTTAAATTTTCCTGTTGAATAAAAGCATGCAAACTAGATACCATGCAGTTAGGACCAATTTCTTGAAAATAGATCATTGTGGGTAGAAAGCATGTCCGGGTAGGATTGCTATCTATTGAAAGCATGTTCGAGTAGATATCATGATAGGGTAGGTGTTATATTCATCTCTGAATAATATTTTTATTCGTATCAATTATTTTACATATACTAACTCGTTTTTATCTTTTGTTTTTTCACACTAACTTATTTATTTTGTTCGTGTCATTTTTTATCATTTGTGCATTGCATTGCATCATCATAATGCAAAAGTGTTGATCCGTAAGGGGATATTCGAGAGAAAATTTTCACAAGAAGAGGTGAAAATTTTCAATCAAGAAGTCGCATACACAGACATGCACCGAAGGCTAAAAAAGTTCAGAATACAAGAATGAGACTTGTTCGAAGATCGTGCAACATTCGAGATTAGAGAGATGATCCATTGAGCCAAAGAGTAATCCAGCAGTAGATTCTCATCTACAATCATTTCATCGCTATCCATCAAGGAGCGACGCACTGACTTCAGCACTGTTGGGGGCATTAATGGTTTCAGATTACAGAACGCTTGAGGGGCATCATTTTCAAGGACGAAGATCCGAGACGAAGCATTGATCTACTTCAGACTCAACCATCTAAGCGAAGTCAAGTCTTTAAAGTGGACTGTCTTGTAATGTGAAAACTTTTATCTCTGGTGAAAATTGTTCTAAAATATTCATCGTTGGGATTAATATTTTTGCATCTGCATTTTCATCATTGCATTTTATTCAACATTCATTTAAGCATTGTTACGTGCATTAATCATACCTTGTGGGAAACTTTGAGGAAGCGCTTCTAACTGTGCAACTGCATTCACACAGTATTGAAAATGGATGCAAAATTTGAGGAATTGAAGAAAGAGCTGAACGAGAGTTTGCAAAAGTTGCAAGCAGAGTGGGAGGTTAAAATGGAGCAGATGCAAAAGACCACCGTGGATCGTATCTTGCAAAACCAAAAAGACCTAGTTGACCAAATGGTAGCAAAGATGGCTGAGCTCAACCAAGAAAAAGGCAAAGAAAAGATTTCATTGACCCGTGAAACAGTTAAATGTGTGAAAGCACAGGCTAGTTCGCAACCAATTATCTCGCCCAACAGGATTCCTAGTCACCTAGCGACGAGAAGAGCCAAGAACGAGATCCCAGATAATTTGAAACAGTGGTGCAGAGAGACATTCCATGGAATGAGAGGACAAAACTCTCACAACGGGATGGATGCAACAGAACTAGTACTAGTTCCTAACCTGGTGCTTCCGCCCAAATTCAAGATGCCCGAGTTTGAAAAGTATAGTGGAACCAATTGCCTTAATTCACATCTCACGATGTTTATCCAAAGGATGACTGGATACACCAACAATGATCCGATGTTGACCCACTGTTTCCAAGATAGTTTGATTGGACCCGCTTCTAGGGGGTATAATCAACTGAGTCATACTCAAGTCCGCTCCTGGAGGGATTTGGCTAGTGCTTTTCTGGGCCAATACAAGCACATGATTGATATGGCCCCCGATAGAACAATGCTTCAGAATATGAAGATGAAGAATTATGAGAGTTTCCGACAATATACTCAACGATGGAGGGATGTCGCATCTCAAGTGCATCCACCAATGACTGAAAGAGAGTTCATCACTCTATTCATCGATACATTGAAGTCTCCATATATCGACTACATGATAGGGGTTGCCACTAAGAGTTTTTCTGACATTGTCATGTGTGGAGAAATGATCGAAAGAGCAGTCAAGAATGGCCAGATAGGAGGCACTAGTCATTCCGACAATGAGGAAAGAGAGGATATTAACATTGAAGGATCTTATCTAGCTAATCTGGGGACCAAACCTCATAAGGCATTCTATCGCATCAATCCAATCCCAATGACATATGAAGAATTGCTCCCAATGCTAGTTGAGAGGAACCTTGTGACTCCAGTTCAATCCAAACCAAGAGAGACCCCATATCCTGAAGGCCATGATATTAACGCCATATGCAGCTATCATGTTGGGAGCTCGGGGCATACCACCGAGAACTGCAAGACACTAAAGCACAAAATCCATAATATGTTTTATTCAGGGGTATCCTAATACTAAGCCAGAGAAGTCATTGCATCAACCACTTGTATCCATAGAGATTGTTTTGTTTGAACTCGTTTTTGTTCTTTCTTCAATATTTGCTTAAATATTTTTAATCTTTGATGACTGAAATGATGTTACCTTCTAAGGTTAAATAATTGAACAAATTTTAATCTTTAGTTCTTTGAATATCGAATGAATTACATATTCTTTTAATTCTTCAAGAATTATAGATTTTTGACATATGCCAAGATTAGACCTATTTTATCCTGTCTAAAACCCTAAAATAAAATCTCTCAATTTTTACCCGAAATAATTCCTGGTCACTACCAAATAACCAATTTTTGACATTCTATCTCTTTGAGACCTTGAAATATTCTTTCCACCTTGAAACACTGTATTTATTTTTTGAGACACAAAAGTCATACCCATACCTTTCTTTGAGCCAATAAAGTCACCATCGTCTTCTTAGACGTAAAACCAACATTTTCTACCAATAAAACTTACAGACATTGAGTACAAGATGTTCACTTGAACATAAACCTTCCTACAAAGAAGACACAGTGTGGGGCATCTCGCATCAATTTTCTGAAGACGAGCATGAGCAATTGAGACATGTTGAGAGCAAGAAGCGAAGAGAAAAAATAGAATTCATTCAAAATAATTCTATCATGCATTAATTACTGTTTTCATTTAAATAAAAATTAATCCTGAAAATCTATCCCCCTGGGGATACCTCTTCTGCAAGGACCTCTGTGTATGAGATGATGAACGGCTTTCTTTCTTTATCCCTTAACAAAAGGAGAAAATATCCCTTGTCCCCTTTGAGCCTGAATGATATTTTCTTTTGATTCAACCCTAACCAAGGATCACCCTCCATATTGGGGGGCAAGTTGGAGGAAATCTGCTCGTATGAGTGAAGACCATTGATCCAGATAAGATACCAAAAGGTGAACCAAATACATAGTGCAAAGATCATATTAAAGCGAAGAGAAAAGAAGAGCAAAGAGCAAAGAGAAAAATCAAAGCAAAAATCAAAGAAAAAAGCAAAGAACAAAAAGAGGACAAAGAACACAGACAAAGAGTCTCCTGACTCAAATGACGCATTGAGCTTCAAACCGTGAGATTAATCAAACACAATCACTCTAGAATCACTTGACTCGAAGATCATAAAACATCAAGAGAAAGACATGCGAGTAGATTCAAATTGAGCAAAACAAGATCGAAGGCATCAGAGTTAATTGATCCTTGGTTCAAATACCCTTAAAACACATGTTTGGGCCTTTTATCCCTTTCTTTCATAACCCTGAACCATGACCTACATTACGTGCCTTACAAGTCCCTTCTAATCATACATGGATTTCTAAGCGGAAGAGACTATCCTCATATTTCATCCCGCCTATCAGGATTAATATTTTACTTATAAAGATTTTCTAAAATCTTTAATGCATGATAGAGAAAAATAACAAAGGGGGGTTAAAGACGTAAAATTTTGAGTAACGTCTTGAAACCAAAGGAGGATTCGAGTTGAAAACCTGAAAGGGTGGCTCGAATATGAAGATTATTACATAGGAGACGATTGCTCAAATCCCTTGATGAGGCATCACACAACATGAATGAGAACATGAGAGTTGGGAGTCAGAGAACACTTCCAATAACTGAGTACAGAAGCTACTCCATCAGATCAGAGAACATCAAATAAATGAGAACACTATACTTTTGACCAAAAATAACCACTTGAGACTTTTTTATCCTTCCTTACTTAACCATCTCTCAAAGATAGCATTGATCTTGACACTTGTCAAATAGCTATAACTTATTGAAGGATTAAAAGAGTAATTAATTCTTTGATATCCAATGAACTCTTGTTTTATGATTTGTCAATTGTGAAACCTTGAAAGGAGCAATATTTTCAAAACTTTTGATTAAACATTTTTCAAAACTATTGATATTTTCAGACTTTTGAAAATAAAAGAAGAAGAAAAACATTTTCAAATAAGATAATCTCTCTGGAGGCGTATCTTGGAATTCAAAAAAATATATCTATCTGAAGCTCAAGATCGAAGCTGGGGCAAGAGAAAGCCAAATTGCTGGGGCAAAATTTGATGGGACAAACAAATGGTCTCAGGTCAAGGTTTGCAAGAGTACACCATGGTGAAAACGGACAAGTTGAATCAATGATAGAGTGAAGACTGCTCTCGCGATCATTCTCCTTCTAGATCGAGAAAAGTATACACAAACATACATCAACTCATACATACATGTACACATACATACATAATATATAAAATTTACATCAAATCATCATATATATTAAAGACATTTTTCTCCTCACTTGAGGACAAATTGGACAAAAAAATCAAATAAATTTCATCTTGACATCCATCATAACATCCAATATAGTCAGTCAAAAATGCATCATTTTGACCTCTCAGGAAATCAAAGCTCGGAAATGACCAGATGTCTAACTTGCAGAAACAATGATTTGGGCTTCCTGAAGTCAACAATCAAGACATTTCCTCAACGTGCATGAACAAACAGACTTTTTATCGCCTTTGAGGGTGTTTTTCTTGAAACAAAATTTTTGTCTCACTTGAGATATTTTTCCACAAATTTTGAGAATTTTAAAACAAATTTTTGTCTCGCTTTAGACAATTTCTTTCAAAGCAAATTTTGTCTCGATTGAGACAGCTTTCTAAAAAAAAAATTGTCTCGTTTGAGACAATTTCTTGAAAAACAAATTCCGCCTCACTGGAGACATTTTTCCTTTGAGATACAAACCTTGAATTTGATTCACTTAAAACAAAATTAATCTCACCTTAGATTGTTGTTTCTTTCAAAACAAATTTCGTCTCGCTTGAGACCTTTTCCCTTTGAGATCCAAATTTCGAATTTGTTTCACATTAAACAAAGTTGATCTCACTTGAGAATGTTTTCTCAAAAACAAACTTTGTCTCGCTTGAGACAATTTCTCTAAAAACAAATTTTGTCTCATTTGAGACTATATCTTAAAGCAAATTTTGTCTCGCTTGAGACATCATTTTCTCTCATAATACAAATTTCAAGGTTGTTGTACTTAAAGCAAAATTAATATCACTTGAGATTTTCAAAGCTGATTTGTCTCGCACGAGACAGTTTCCCCTTTAAACAAATCCTGAAATTGTTTCATTTGAAACAAAATAAACACTTTTGAAAACACCTTTGAGGTTATTTCCATATAAACAAAATCGACAATATTTGAATCTTTTAAAACGATTTTTTTGTCTCTCTTGAGACAGTTTCTCTTGAAAAAAATCTTTGAGTTTGTTTCTTTTGAAAAAAATCTTTGAGTTAGTTTCTCTTGAAAAAAAATCTTTGAGTTTGTTTCTCTTGAAAAAATCTTTGAGTTTGTTCCTCTTGAAAAAATCTTTGAGTTTGCTCCTTTTGAATAAAAATCTTGGAGTTTGTTCCTTTTGAATAAATATCTTTGAGTTGTTTCTTTTGAAAAATTTTTGAGTCTATTTATTTTGAAACAAAGTTTTGTCTCTCTTGAGACAATTTCGTGAAAAATCTTTGAGTCTGAAACAAATTTTTGTCTCTCTTGAGACAATTTTGTGAAAAAAAAAATCTTTGAGATTGTTTCTTTTGAAAAAAATCTTTGAGTTTGTTTCTTTGGAAACAAAATTTTGTCTCTCTTAAGATAGTTTTCTTTAAAAACAAAAATCTTTGAGTTTGTTTCTTTGGAAACAAAATTTTGTCTCTCTTAAGATAATTTCTTTTGAAAAAAATCTTTGAATCTGTTTCTCTTAAAATGAATTTTGTATCTCTTGAGACAGTTTATCTTGAAGTAAATCTTTGAATATGTTCATTTTGAAAATCTTTGAGTTTGTTTCTCTTAACAAAATCATCTTTGAGTCTATTTCTTTAAAAACAAATGTTGTCTCTCTTGAGACAGTTTCTAATGAAAAACTAACTTTTGAGATTGTTTCATTTGAAACAAATTTGGTCTCACTTAAGATGTGATCCATCTTTGAGTCTGTTTCTTTTGAAACAAAATTTTATCTCTTAAAGACAATTTCTTTTGAAAAAAATCTTTGAGTTTGTTTCCTTTGAAACAAAATTTTGTCTCTCGAGACAACTTCTTTTGAAAATACCCACATTTGAGATCGTTTAGACAATTTCTTTTAAAACTACCCACCTTTGAGATTGTTTTTATTAAAACAAATTTTGACTCTCTTGAGGCAGTTTCTCTAGAAATACAAAATCTTTGAGTTTGTTTCACTTGAAATAAAACCATTTTTGAGTCGTTTCACTTGAAACATTTTCTATTGAAGCATTTTCTCTTAAAACAAGATCATCGTTGAGCTTGTTTCTCTGGAAACAATGTTTTATCCCTTAAAACAATTTCTTTTGAAGAAAAATCTTTGAGTCTATTTCTTTGGAAACAAAATTTTGTCTCACTAAGATACCATTTTATGAAAAACAAAGTTTTGTCTCTTATGACAATGTCTTTCAAAAAAAAAAAATCATTGAATCTCTTTCTTTGGAAACAAAATTTTGTCTCTCGAGACAGTTTCTTTGAGAAAAATCTTTGAGTTTGTTTCTTTGGAAACAAAATTTACCATCTTTGAATCTGTTTCCCTTGAAACAAAATAAACATCTTTGAGATCGTTTCTCTTGAAATGAATTTTGTCTCATTTGAGCCAATTTCCCATGAAACACCGATCTTTGAGAACGTTTCCCTTAAAAACAAATTTTGTCTCGGTTGAGACAATTCCCTTTAAGCGCCGTCTTTGGGTTGTTTCCTTTGAAACGAATTTTGTCTCTTTCGAGACAGTTGCTTTTGAAACACATTATCATTGAGCTTGTTTTTCTTGAAACACATCTTTGAGTCTGTTTCTTTTGAAACAAATCTTTGAATCGGTTTCTCTTGAAACCATAATCCCTAAAGATGGCCAGCCGTCCTCATCACGTAGGAGCCGTGTCATCCCCTGACCAGATCTCCTCATCACGTAGGAGCCGTGTCAACCATAGATAACCAGCCGTCCTCATCACGTAGGAACCAAGTTATCACCACTCCTAAAGATGGCCAGCCGTCCTCATCACGTAGGAACCGTGTCATCCCTCAACCAGACCTCCTCATCACGTAGGAGCCGTGTCACCCTTAGATAACCAGCCGTCCTCATCATGTAGGAACCGTGTTATCACCTTTAGATGGCCAAGAACTCTTCATCATGTATGAGCAGTGTCATCCCTTGACCAGATTTCCTTATCATGTAGGAACCTTGTCGCCTTTAGACGACCCGAACTCTTCATCACGTATGAGCAGTGTCGTCCCCAACAACCAACATTATCCAATTTCTAAGTTTAAAAGGGAGAGAACCTGACAAAAACGTGATGTCTTGTCGTCTTTGCCCTATTCTTGTTAACACCAGAATGTGCAAAGAGGGGCAGCTGTAGACACCCGTTTTTGTCCGGGTCTTTCCTATCTAATTTAATTTTAATTTTATTATTATTATTATTATTATTTATTATTTTTATTATGTTTATTAATTACATATTACAACATTTTGTGCAGGCCATCCACTTAAGCCCAACTACAATCAAAACCCAGACCCGGTCCAACAACCCAGTAGATGACCCGAACCGGCCCACTTGACAACCCAGCTAGGGTTTCATCTCAATGTTCCAGCCGCCTCATTTCTGGCCATTGGATCTGGACCCATCCAACGGTCCAGATCACGCAGAGCTTAGGGTTTGAAACCCTAAAATATCATCAGCTCAGCCGTTTGGCCTTCCAGCTCCAGCCGCCGCTTGACTCTTCAACTTCCCAGCCGAGCCTCACCCCCGACAGCCTCTGACGCCGGCCGCCTGCATCCACAGTGATTGAAGGGCCATCCATCAGTCTTTCCACAGTGAAAAGCAGAGAAATAAAATGAAAAAATCACAAGAAATCTCATCAAAATCCCGAAGTAATCGGGGTTGTCACTCAAGGCTAAGCATAGGGAATTATTCCCTATCATATCTAGCAGCTCATCGAATCCATCACAGGCATCATAAAAGAAATGAAGACAGAGGAGAGGGATTCATTCAGTGGGGGTTTGAAAAAAACATAAGAGGGAGAGAGAGAGACATTCGGGGGGTTGGAAATAAAAAATCCAGAGAGTTTCGAACCCAAAATAAAAAAAAGAAAAGAAAAGAGAGAAGAGGATAGGATCTCACCACGGTTTGGAGGTCGAGAAGCCTGACGGTCGTCGGTTGTCAAAACTTTCGAAGGTAAAACTCTCAGATTTAGAGAGCTAGGGTTACCTTTAGGTCGAGATAGTTGGGGATCTAGGTGGAGAGTGAAGAGAGGAAGGTTTTGGAGGGTTTTCTCCATCTCCGGCCATCGTTCGTCGCCGCGAGCACCGCCGCGGGCGTAGCCGGCGGTGGACAAATCTCTTCTCCGTTGAGAAGGTTGAGAGAGTTTTCTCTCTCTCCCTCTCTCTGTTTTTAAGCAATGAAAGAAATGAGGCATAGACCGAATTTTGGCTTGATTTTGGTCATTTATACGCGGACCAGAACGGCGTCGTTTAAGCCAAAGGGGTTTCCGTGTTTTCATATTAAGGGATAATCCCACTTTTAGTCCTTTCTGCTTTGTAACCTCACGGTTTAGTCATTAAATAAAATTATATTTATTTTATTTCGAGCCTTAATGTTTCAATATTGGTATTTTGGTCTGGTACTTGTTTGTTTTATTATTATTATTAATGTTGAACGTTGGCCATAGTATTTATAATTATTTCAATTTAGTCATTGGTTATGTGTTGTTTATTTCTTGTGAATGTTAGAATTTGGCCATGATATTTATGTTTCTTATATTTTAGTCACTGTTTGGTATTTGGTATAATTACTGTTTGAATCTTTAAGTTTCTGTTTATTCTAAAATTGACCACTGATTTTGTTCTGTTTTATTGTAGCCATTGATTAATCTAGTTTCTCTATTTTATGTTTCTGATACTGTAGTTTCAATTTACACAGTTTAGTCACTTGTCTATAAAGCTTAGTTATTTTATGTTATTTGCGTTATGGTTTGCCATGTTTGCATGTTTACATTTTAACCCATGTTATAATATTAATGTACATATTATGTTCCAAAGGTATTTGTGCATGTACAAATTTATTTATTTTTATCTTTATTTCATTACATACGCATGTCGTATCATATATGTCTATATACATATTTATTAAATTTATTTTACCCTTGTATATTCGTATATATATATGTACATATATTACCAATGTTCGTTACATATTATTTAAATTGATTTATTTTAATTTGTAAATTATCTAGTTGTCAATATTTTATGTTGTTCATTTGAATATTTTCAAGAACAAAGATTTGTAGAATGAGCGTGGAAAGTACCACTTGATCGAAGTGATACAATCCGATACGACATTCGAACAAAGGTGAACTTGAAATAAAATTGATTTTATTTTTGCTAATTAATTATTTTATTTTAAGTTGAACAATGCGATGCATATTACTAAATAGCAATGTACTTTATGCGAAGATCGATTTTTTATTTTTATATTCGATTCACGTTTTTAATATAAATGAGGAGGGAATATTCTTTTATTGATAAGAAATAGTTCGAGTTAGTTTTCCCGATGGAGGATTGCTAATTTCAAGATTTCCTTTCGAGTTAAAGAATTTTCTCTAATTAAATAATTCGAAGCAAATTAATTAATGTTCGATAAATGGATCATAAATTAACTTTATATTCGATTTGTAATTTCCACCATTATGACAATGTGTAAGCGACACAGTACCAATTTTGGGCGCTGTGGGGTGCTAATCCTTCCCCACGCGTAACCGACTCCCGAACCTGTTTAAATCGAATCTTTGGTAAATGCATACTAGTTTTCGTCTTAAAAAAAAACGATTTTTCTTAAAATTGTTTTAAAAAAAGACATTTTTAGGTATTCGACCTACCTAACCCAAAGGTCGATGGCGACTCTATTCAATTTATTCCAAATTAATTCCAAATCACCAATTTTTCTAAAATTAAAGTCATAATCGTTTTAAAAATAATATTTAATTGTTTTACCTAAAAAAAGGGTTATGACAATATATTTTAAAATTAATGAGATTAAATAATATTTAACTTAAAGTGTTATCTTGTTTACTCTAAAAAGTTACACAATTGGTAATAGTTTTGGTTACAATCGATAACGTTACATCAATTTTTTACAACTTTTTAAGTTGCAACCATAATTATGTAATTTACATGATTTGCTATGGATAGCATAATATTTTAGGTTTCAATATAAAATGTTACTCAGTTTACTCTAAAGAATTACAACACTAAATAATATTTAACCAGCTTATATGCAATTAATTAATGATTTAATGGTAAGCTTTCTCTTCGTGTTTGATGCATCAGCTTATATGTATACATCGAATAACAACAGCAACCTTATTGAAGTTCAAGGGGCCAAAGAAGCCATTATTATAAGCAGGGACGGTCATAGAATTTTATATTAAAAAGAGTGAATTTATAAAATTTTAGAGAGTTAAAATAGATTTTCAATGGAAAATATATATAATACATAAGAATTTGAAACTTTTAAGGAACGATCGCTTCCACCCGCCTCCTCTCAGTTTATCCCTGACAATCAGATTTAGTGCACTCACATTCACATGTAACTTTACAATCAAACCCTGAACCACACGAATAGATGCAGTCCCTCGTACAAACGACGGGGGCCCAAATACATACTCCATCATGCTCATTACCAATACTATCATCATTATCATCATCTTAATCCCTATGCAACTCAGTTCAATCTTAAATCGATCGTCTTATCATA
The DNA here is from genome assembly GCF_006381635.1 of Hibiscus syriacus. Lineage (NCBI taxonomy): Eukaryota > Viridiplantae > Streptophyta > Magnoliopsida > Malvales > Malvaceae > Hibiscus > Hibiscus syriacus. Next base: position 46,843 of record NW_024063093.1, read on the forward strand.
ATTATGATTATCATGAACATGGGTTGTTCTAAGTTGAGTTTTTTTTTTTTTACTTTCTAAGCATAAGATATAATCTCAACATAATATCTTAGTATCTTGGAATGTTGCTTGTAGAGCAAGGGATGTTTTTATTTGATATTTTTCCAGGAAAAAAAAAGGATTAGGTTACATATATTACCCATACAATTGTATTATCATGTTACAAACTTACTGCAATTAACTAGTGGTGTGCGTTCTCTTCTTTCCTGATCCATCAGGCTGTCGAGGAGGAGCAGATGAAGGCCGAGGAGAAGTCCCATAACCTGCATCCACATAATGTATTTTAATATATATATATATATATATGTTTCAAATTACCCAGAAATAATAATGTAAATATACCTGGAGCATGAGTGGAAGCCTTTTGAGAGTTTATGGGGCCAAAGAAGCTAGCAGTGGTAGATCTAAGACACCTCCATTCACACTTGACGTGACACCCGAATCCTGAACCACATGAATTGATGCAGTCCTTCATACAATCGACCGCCATCACGACCGCACCGTGCTCCGTCATGCTTATCGCCATTACTATTATAATCGCCTTTATCCCCGCAGTCGACATTCCTCTCTTCTTCTTCTTCTCCTAGTCGTCTTCGATGTTAGAAAGCAGCTATTGGTTTGGTTATAAAGGAAAATTAAAAGGCTGGATTTTGTTAACCTTTGTGTTTGCATTTTGGTTATCTTTTAAAATTTGATGAAGACTAAATTTAAACATGGTTGTTTTTGTTCTGTACCCATATTTAGTCATTTTTATTGTTAACAAAATGATGAGTGTTGAGAAAAAAAGTGAATCCTTTTTTTTTATAATTCAAGAAAAAAATGTAAACAAGGATTCAAAATTGTGGTCCTAATGCAACGTAACGCTCGCATCGCAACAGAAATATACGATGCAATACGATATCGACAGATTTAGCTGCTCAAAGGATCAGTGACTTATGTTACACGAATATATATGGGGAATTGACCATGTCATTTGTTCAAAAGTCAAAAGTACTCGTTTCCTTGTTTAAAAGAGTTTGATAACATGGTTGCATTTTGCAATGGATGAAAATATAGCCGAAGGTCAGGAAATGCAGCAATGGCAGCCGAAACCAGTGAAGATGCAGAAGATGATTGCAAGTCAAAGATGGCACAAACTATCAAATAACCAAAAGTTATGTTACTCAAACTCGAATATAAATGTAAAAATACGATTATGCGACCAAAATAGTTATTTTCATTCCTTCTAAGCTTCCCCTTGGAAGGTTTATATATGTCTGATTACATAGTATTCAAGAAGAAGAAGAAAGTCCTAGCAACATATTTGAGACTAGCTTCTGCTTCATACTAACAATTCCATGTCCCTTCATCCCAACTTGGATCTTCTACTTCATTACTTATGCTGGTCCCGGGAAACGGTTCTTCGAATCCTTCGTTCATCCTTTCCGGTGGAGGGCAGCCCTGATACGAGTTGTTTTCGTGACAATGCCATAAGAGCTTTTCCCAATAAGGATCCTGCAAATTTCAACATCAAGAAATCAATTATTTCCATGAAAATCCAAGCTTGAATAATGGGGGTGGGGGTTTATGTGTTTTATACCTTACAAACGATGTGTGGATTTCCGATAATGACGAGCAACGATTTAGCCCGGGTGATTGCAACATTGAACCTTTTCGGATTACTGAGAAAACCCAGACAGTAAGTTCTATCGAAATCATTATGTTTGATTGTCGATCTCACCGTAGATACAATAATGACCTCCCTTTCTTGGCCTTGAAATTGTTCAACACTGCCAACTTTTACATCTATCAAGTCCCAGGTTTCGAGCACTTTCTTGATCTTGAGGACCTGCTGACGGTACGGTGTTATTACTCCAATATCCGACTCGTTTAGATCAGTACTTGCTCTTAACTTATTGATGATGTCAACGACTTTGCTTGCTTCGATTCGGTTAAACCATGATGGATTATTGCCTTCTCTCTCATCACATCCTTGAATGCCGAAGAATAGGACTGGAAATTCCTTATTTGGAAAGAAATCGACATTTGACATTATCGAGGAAGAATCTTCTTCTTTACATGCAATCAACTCGCCTTTGTAGAAAAGCCTTGAAGGGAGATCTAGAATTGCCGGATGACAACGGTAATTCCTAACCAACTTCGTTACATAATTGTTATCTTCATTGCAGTAGGCTTCACACTCGAAAAGCCTTTCGAGATAGGATTTTCCCAATCCAAGAGACTCCGCATCTTTCGAGAATACTACAGGACCAAGCTGCTTTGGATCTCCAGCAAGGACAACAACTGTTTCCCTTCTGCTAAAGTTAGCTATAGGAACCATGCTTTCTGGTTCCGAGGCTTGGCCAGCCTCATCAAGGAAAATGTGGGAGAAATGACCACGATTCACCCCTTCTGCATAAAGTAAAGTTGAACTCGTATAAGTTGATATGATGATTCTATAACGCTTGAGAGCTTCCAGTGGTGGACACTTGAAAACGGACAGTTCGAAGTAGGTAAAGCGAATATAATCTGGTGGAACATCCTCATAGGAGCGACTAGTGGCGTTTAGCCTAAATATTTGACTCTCTTTAACCTCCACGTTCTCATTACTGATAAGTCTTTCTAATATGTGGTCTGCAGCACTATTTGAAGCTGCACATACAAGAATCCGACCATTTTTCCTTCTAGTATATATCTGTAGAATTGCTTCAACCAAAGTCTTGGTTTTACCAGTGCCAGGAGGGCCATAGATCACATAGGGAGGAGCTCCTTTGCAAGCAAGTATCATCTCGACGGAATGCATCTGTTCCTCATTCAGAGAACCGGAACAAGACACAATCGGAGGACTTTTAACCAACATCCTTTTGTTCAATTCCGATGGAAAGAGAAGATTGTCTTGTAAAGACTGTGCTGCTTCAATAGCTTGGTACAACCTCCTCATGCCAACCCGGTTATATGTAAAGTGAACATTGTATAAGTTTCTGTCCCGGTGAAGGGTGTGAAATTCTTCTGCAAATCTCAAGAGCACTTCATCAGCTTCAACACGATAGATGTAGCCCTGAAACATCCCCAAAACGAATCCACCAAAGTTCAGATCAAAGAATGCAATAACGATAACAGTGAATACGGAAAAAACAGCCGGTTGATTTTTGGCTATAACTGCTATAAAAAACATCCATTGAAATCGATTACCATCTCAGATATTGGTTATTTGTTAGCATCCCAAAATGAGTTTAAACATGCATCACCAATCAAAGTTTCTCAATGATATTGAAACACTCAGACGAGTAAATGCTTCTCTGGATTCAATGTTTTCTGTTGGAAGAAATAGCATACCTGATATACGCGACAATCTGAATTGTCGGAGGCAATCTTTGCAAAAATAAAATCACCATGTACGAGTGAAGGCCTCCTCTCAGCTAATCCAGGGACCTCGAGAGCTACAAATTGCCGTCCTTTCGTCCTCATCATGACACATTCCATGTTATGAGCCCTCATTTCTTCCTGCAATGAAGTTAAAAATCAACATGAAAAAGGACCACACAATATTATCATCTTCGATAAATCAACCATTAGTAGCTACCTCTAAATGCAGTTCTTCCATTACAAGCAATGTACTGAAGAAAGCAGCATAATTCTCCTTTGTCAAACCTTCTGCAAGAATATCAGGCATATGTTTATTCTCTATTAACTCCCTGATATTTTTCGGGATCGGATATTCAGCAATCTTGCATTTGTATCCTCGTTTTGTTGGCTTAGCTGGGCGAGAGGAAACAACATACTCATCAACAGCAAATTGGTTTCTTCTTCTTGGAGCTCTCCTATAAGGCATAGTAGAAGCCAGAGACTGCGAGATGTTATCTTCAGCCAATAGAAAGACTACTCGTTCAATCCTATTATCATCTACATCGAAGTGTACTACAGTTGTGTGCAAACCCATGTCATTCGGTTTGCAAGAGAGCCAAATGGTAAGTGTCTGTCGGGATTGAAGTACTCGATCCTCGAGAGAGTATCCCTCTAAGAACCCTTGCCTATTTTCTGACTGTGAATCAGCTGAAGGCGGTTCCATTAGAGACAAAGTAAACGAATCTGCCGGATTTGAGCAGAATATCCTCACTCCCCAGAGTTCTACTGGCTCATCGGTGGTGTTCTCTAATGTAATCGGCCACTTCGAAGTTTGTCCAACAAGAATGGATTGAGGCTTCCCTTGACTGAAAGGAAAGGGAACTGAGATAATAACCGGATCCCCTTCATTTATGTCATAACTTTGAACAGACTTATCATCAGCAAAATCAATAAATCCGATCTCGCCTTTATCACTTATGACCGAGCATTCATCATCCCAACCATCATTCCAACACGAACTCATCGCTAATGGATTTTGATGCTAGCAAAGATGATGACAAGTATCAAACACAACGCATTGTAAACCTCATTACCATAACAAAAATCTATAGACACACAAGATTACAACATCCATATTCCACTTAATCACAACCCTGGTCTTAGTACCCTAGACAACGAAGATCATTATCTATCACGATGCAATACTACCAACATTACTTTCTGCTACAAACATTAATCTGCAGCTCCTTGAAAGGAAACAAAATTTGGCAAACGAAACACGATATCGCATTGCAGGCCTATAAACAAAAACTACTAAAGCAAATGGGAAGATTTATATATATATAAACATATATCAAAACCTGATTTAAGCAGCAATTCCTAGTGGAGACAGTGTACTGTTTACATTGTTAACCTAATTCAAGTAAGGTATTTAGTATTTACAGTTCTTTCATGCATCATAAAAAACGATCAAACAAGTATACAATTATAGATACTATTCTAAGTTTCAACAGAGTGTAATCCATCAATGCTACAAGATGTTCTAAAAGGGGAAAATAGAAGTCATACCAAGCAGGAATAATATTTTTTATATACAAATTAAAAAAATTATAAATTCTACACACATACACACACAATTCCCTCTTTGACAAAATAAAATGGACTTAATCATTAATATAATAAAATTAAACATGGAAGAATTCATATCTAAAATAAAACAAAAGGAAATGACAAGTAGTAAAGTACACACCTTTGATTGAAAACACAGCAAAGTTGAAACAAAAAGTAAAGAAATTTGTGAACTTTATGTTGAAAAAAAAAACCCCAGTTTACTGAACAAGCAATCTACGCTAAAGCACACTTAAAACTGGGGGTTTTAAGTGAGAATTTACTGCTCTCGAGATTTCTTCAGAAGAACAGAGTGCAAGTGGAAACTGATGAAAAAATATATTGTTTTTTTAATATCAAAAAGATGACTTTTGCTTTTCCAATTGCTGCAACTTAGAAACGAAGTTATTTTAAAAATCAAATAAAAAAAAGATAAAGAAAAAAGTTTTCATCACGTCAAAACTGTGGCATCTTGATGAGACACTACCAGGTACGAGATTAGGTTTACCCATAGTCTTGTAAGAAATGGGTCGGACCCATATATTGTGAAGTTCCAAGCAGATTGTGACACGTCAGATTCCCAAAGAGATTGCTGAAGAAAATGATGACGTGGCAAAGCATGATTGAGCTCTTGGTCTTTAGGTCAACAAAGGATAGAACCAAACCAATATTTCTAATTTTTTTCCAATTATAATCAAATTTTAAGGGTAAAGTATAAAAATGTCCCTTGGTTACAGGATATCATTTTTTTGTCTCTTGACTATCAAAAGTTACAAAATTGTCATTTGACTATTCATTATGTTCCAAACTTATTCTTTTCTATTAAAAAATTAACGACAATCTGAGCTAGACGTTAACTTGTTGACTGAGATATGATAAAATATGATTCCATAATCTCAAACAACTGTCATATTGTAGTCAGCATGTTAAAGTCCAACTCAAAAGACTATTTTTAACGAAAAATGACAAGTTTGGAACATAATAAATAATCTGGTGACTATTTTGTAATATTTAATATCTAAGGGACTCGATAAAACAAGTCTTTATAGTCGGGATACCATTCTGTAACTTTTAATAGTCAAGAGACTCAATAAAGTAATATCATATATTCGAGGGATCATTTGTATATTTTACCCTTTTTATAAACACTTGTATTTGATCTATTAATGAATTAATTTAATATAATACTTGGGAAATTATTATGAGAGTAATGTCTCAATTCAGTTTAATTTATTTATAATATCAGAATTCAAATATATAATTTTAGGACAAGTTTAGAGTATACGTCGCACACCTAAACACACCATTAATATGACACATTGATGCATACCACTAATTAAATTATCTTCATTAAATAAATAGAAAAGAATATAATTACCTATACACAATTAATCATTTATTATTATTTAGTTTAAATTTTAATAGTAATATAATTAAATTGTATTTTTATTAAAAATTATATTTAATTTATAAATTTTTTTATATTGAAACACTTAATCTATATAAGTTTGTAAATGCATCCCCGTAACTATCAAAAATCATCCACCGAATCATCATTTATCACCGAAAAATTGTCGTTGACTACCATTGTTTATTACCGGAAAATTATTTTCTTCAAATATTAAAATTTATTTTTTTTTCACATTGCGATTTTATCTTCTGCAAATTTTCAATTTGAAAACACTGTTATCTCTTTTAGATTCATTAACACCCAATGTTAATACTTTTTCATTAACACACTAATCCTGAAATATTCTCTCATATTTAAAATAGATTAAAGGTTGATAATGGTAAACTAAACTTCTCGTTTGAAATGAGAATATTATGAAATATTCTCTCAATTTTTAACAAAAAAAATAAACATAAAATCAACGGGTCATGGATCAATTGATGGGTTGTTTCGTGACCCGACTGGAAACTGCCTAGTTGCTTTATCTAGGTTCATCAGTCACACGACTGTGCTGGAGGTGGAGCTCTAGGGCATCCTTGAAGGCCGCAATATCGCATGGCACAACGGCTTTGAACGTGTCATAGTGCAAACCGACAATAGTGATGCACTTCGCCTACTCTCTCCTCCGTCCATCGACAACCATCTCGCGCTGGTGAGGTCCATAGCTCATCTTTAACTCAAGGCTTGGTTCATTGAATTCAAGAAAATTTATCGTGGGGGAAATAAAACGGCTGATTTCATCGTAAAAATAGGCGCTCCCAAGGACGGTTCAGTTATGGTCTTCGATTCCCTTTCGCCTCAACTTTCAGATATCGTTTATAGAGACACTCCTGGTCCTTCCTATGTTCGAGTAGGATTAATAGGCATGTGATTTGAACCCAACGGGTTTTGATCCTATCCGACCTGATCGAATTGGGTTTTTTTTTATTTCGAGGTCGGATCGGGTTGAATTTTTTTAAAAGGTGTTGTTTAGGTGGGGTTAGATTTAGATTTAGGATAAAAAATATCCGACCCGAAAAATATAATTTTACCTTATATATATATATAAATAATTACAATAATACCCCTATCTATATTATTATTTTTAATTAAATCACTATTTTTATTGAATAAAAATAATATTTTATTATTATTTAGGATCGAATCGAGTTCGGATTTTATCTCAAAAAATCAGATCGGGTGGAAGATATATATTTTTCGGGTCGGATCGAGTGAATGATGTAAAATTTTCGAAATGAAACGGATTAGCCGAAACTCGACCTATATCTATCCCTAAGTAGGATCTTAATATTATGGCTTTGTCCTCTTTTGTATTAAAAAAAAAAACAAAAAAGTTAGTTTGACTCAAATTTTGTTGAATCTAATCTTAAAAGTGTGTAATACAATTTATTTGTTAATAATAAAAATTAGGGACAATGAGGTGAGTAAATTAAGAGTAAAATATTTAATTCGAGTAATTTTTTTATAATAAAATAATTATATTTATATACAAATATGAAAGATAATAGGTAGAAATTGAGTCGAGTTGCATATAATTTCCTTTTGTGTGATTTTTTTTCATTTAGATTTTTCACATCTAAATTTTAGTGTATATTATATGATTAAGTTGACAATGCCATTAGTAGATATTGGTGTTCTGTGAAACGTGGGAGTTGAGCAATGAACATGCTAACAGTTGGACCTCCATTATTCATATTTTCGATAAAAGTGCCTAGATAATGTATTTGGGAATGAAAATTACTCTTACAAGTCATTATTGGTGTTTGAATCTAATCTTTAAATATAACAACGATTTCTTTAATCATTAAAATAAATTAATTCGTATAATATTTTTATAATTTTATTTTATCAAGTAAGATGGTAGGTACATTATTTAGGGCAAGTTGGCTAAGCTACAAACGTACGAGAACATGATTTTGAGTAGAAATTATTGTGTAGTTTTGATGACTTCTACTAAATGCTATAATAAAAATCCTAATTTAAAAAGTAATTTTCATTATAATTAATATGATTTTTTCTCTATCATTATTCAAAAACAATTTCCTATATTTTTCATTCTTTAAAGGTATTTTTATATATATAAAAAAACATGATCGGTGCAAATAGAGCCATGATTGAATTATGAGGAGAGAAAGTTGTTTAATTTTAAAATAAATAGGATCTAAAAAGTAATTAAATCATAAAAAATAAGAAATTAAGGGTTTAATTTCATTATTTTTAAAATTCAAATGTCTTAAAAAGTAAGTAAATTAAACAAATTTGAGATCAAGGTTTAATTTCATTAATTGTAATGGTTTTTTAAATTCAAATGTCCTTAAAAATAATTATACCGAAAAAAATAGGAAGGACAAGGGCTTAATTGTAATGGTTTGAAAACCATTAACAACTTATAAAGTAATTATACCGTCAAAGTTGACAGTGTCATTGCCCCAGGCTATTTGACATAACTGACACCTTTTTTTTTAAATTTTCCCTCTCTGGCACCGTTTGATCAATATTTCCAGAAGTAGCACCCTTTGTGCTGAGTTGGCAAAGGCGCGTCCCCGGGGACGCGCTTTACCCGTGTTTTCGCTGAGTTGGATGCCACGTGTGGAAGGCGCATCCCCGGGGACGCGCCTTTGCCAACTCAGCAGACACGTTTTTTATTTAATAATAAATAGTTTATTTTATATTATTATAAATTAATAATATATTATGTAAAATGATTCGATTATAATGTAAGAATTATCAAATGTAAGAATCAGCAGACACGTATTTTATTATTATTATAAAATGTTTCGATTATAGGAAAAATGTATTAAATTATAATATTACACATATGGTTATATTATTATTTTTTGATTTTGATTATCGATCTATTAATTTTATCAGTTAATTATTTAAATGTTATCAATCTAGTCATCTCATATCAATATTTAACGAAAATATTGATGTATAAGTTAATAAATTAGTATAATTACATATTTAATCTTCAAGACTTACATATTTTATAAAATTAGTCTTATTAAAAATTTAATTTAATAAATTTAATCCTCCAATCAGAACATGAAATGTGTCATCGTATACATAAATTTTTTAATAACTTTTAATTTTTTTAATTTAATATTTTTCTCTACTTAGAAGGTGGAATTATTATTATATTTTAAAAAAAATTATAACTAAAAATATTAATTATTATATTAAATAAATATATTAAATATATTTATGTATTTAAAAGTTAAAAAAAATTATTTAGGTGTACATACATTGACAAATTATATAAATGCAATAACATTAAATTATTAAAAACAAAAACATTCATTTAAATACAATATTAATTACATAAGAGTTAACGGTTATATGATGATAACAGAGCTGGACATTTTTTTCTATTGTGCCCGATGTTTCTACAATGCCCACATCGTTTTTGTTCTGTTGACTTCTCTCGAATATCCATATCACAATGTATTCTAGTAGATTTTGGACGACCTGAGTCCCTCAATAGCAATGGATCTGGTACAATTGTAAGCCAAGTTTGAAACTCAAATTCATATACCTTGAATACTTGTGAAAGTTGGTATACGGGATCAACATAATTTTTGTAGTCCAAATGCGAATGTGAGCAAGCAGCAATGACATGAGAGCATGGATATTTGAGTGCCTGAAAGAAACCACAATCGCACCACCTCTCTTGCAGATTAACTCTGAAAGAGTTAGCTTCAATCCCTTGCAGGGGACGTGGCATTTCGGTTACACGAAACAATTCAGTAGGAAATCTGTACTGAAGTGAAGATAGTCTTCTCTGGCCTGCTACACGAATCTTTAACGAAATTTTTGTGATTAACTCCTCAATTGTGATGTTTCTCTTCAAGGTTAAGGGGATATAATGATCTGACTCAAAAACAACCCCCTCTTCAGTTTCCTTAATTTCTCCATCATACAAAACAACAGCAGAAAGACGACTCATTTTCAGAGAATTTGAGAATTTAGAGTTTGGGAATTTGAGAATTTGAAAGATTGTGAACTGAAGTTTGTTTTGAAAGTTTATAATACGTTGCATATAATAGTGTCTATAATCGGAGTATTATTCACATGAAGGCGCGTTTCCGGGGGCGCGCCTTCCATTATTTCGTCAGAGAATATGTTATCATTGCCCTATTATGTCACTCATGTCCCTCGGGGACACTAGATATATCAGTACCTATTATTTCACTATTCATATGAAGGCGCGTTCCCGGGGGCGCGCCTTCCATTATTTCGTCAGAGAATATGTTATCATTGCCCTATTATGTCACTCATGTCCCTCGGGGACACTAGATATACCAGTACCTATTATTTCACTATTCACATGAAGGCGCGTTCCCGGGGGCGCGCCTTCCATTATTTCGTCAGAGAATGTGTTATCATTGCCCTATTATGTCACTCATGTCCCTCGGGGACACTAGATATATCAGTACCTATTATTTCTCAGGGGACATGAAGGCGCGTTCCCGGGGGCACGCCTTCCATTATTTTGTCATAGAATATGTTATCATTGCCCTATTATGTCACTCATGTCCCTCGGGGACACTAGATATATCAGTAAATCAGGTAAATTATAACCAAAACTTAACTTCTTTTGAAAGTTCAACAAGTTAAGAATAACTTAAATTAAAACGTTATGTGAAGTTTGAATAAATTAGATAAAATGTTATGGATAAATTGAATAAATGTGAAGTGATAAGTTGATTGTGACATTGAAATTGTATGGAATGAGCATTGAAATGTGACATTGAATAAATTGCCAATTCACCCCCCTCTTGGCCGATTTCGTCGATCGATGAACTCAACATAAGTTGATTTTAATGTATACGTTTTAATATATATGTTAATGATAAAATCATATGTATGGATAAATTTAATTTCAATTTAAGTATTGTGAACTATAATTGGAATATAACTTTTAATTTCGAATACAATTGGAATATTAAGTTGAAATTTAATGTTAAATTTCGAATACTATAATTTATATTTTAAATTTAAATTTGAATAATATTATTTTTATTTTTATTTTAAATTTCGAATAATATAATTTATATTTTAAATTTAAATTTGAATAATATTATTTTTATTTTTATTTTTATTTTAAATTTCGAATAATATAATTTGTATTTTAAAAACATTTATCAAACATTTAATGTTAAATGTGAATAAAAATAACATTAAAAAATATGTATGTAACAACCATGAAACATTTAAATAACATAACCAAATTACATAAAATTCTGAAATATAATTATTTAAATAACATTAAATATAACTGGATCACCGATGTCGTCTTCTCGAATGAGTTCCACATGGCGGTGGTTGTCTATTTCGTGGAGGATTTCTTCGTGGAACTTGTTCTTCAGTCTCCTCATCTTCACTATCATCATCAGCAACATTTTCTTCATTTGGTGTAGATGACGCTGAAGGGGCTGAAGGGCCTGTATAAAATAACGACCCTGGAGGAGTGCTAGTAACAATCCCACCGCTCCCCGGGAACTGTGAAAACTGTGGAAACATTGGCATCGTTGTCTGTGATCCAGATGGAGATTGAGGTGTCTGCGGAGAAGCACCACCAGCCAAATAAGATGCATATGAACCATATGCTGGATCATTAAACATAGTCGTATATGCACCTCCATATGGTATAAAACCCTGCGGGCTAGGCATGTAACCTGGCGGGCTAGGAATGTAACCCTGCGGGCTCGGAATGTAACCCTGCGGGCTCGGAATGTAACCCTGCGGAGATGGCATATAAACTGGTGGGCTTGGCATATGAAGTGGAGGGCTGGGCATGTACCCCTGCGGCATCGACGAATAAGGATGTTGTGGTGGGAGTGATGTAGAACCGGTAGCGCATTCTCTCCGTCCACACGTCGGGGGACGATGATATTGAGACGGTTGACGTCTTTCTCGGCGCCTAGGAATGTTAACCCCTCGTGCTTCCGCTGAAAGTAGAAACGGCTTCCCATTTTCATTAAACCAGTCCATATAGTTATCCGTAACCATATGACCAGTTTCAGCGTAATATTATTGAGGGGCCACCAGTGTATATCGGTTCTCCCAAAGCGCAATCCAATCTATGTGTCTCACCACCCAGTTAACATCTTTCTTCCCTCGTCTATCTATGTTATGCACGTCGTCTAAATTCCTAGGAGCTCCAGGAATATATTGCGTACAACCATACTGACGGAGCACGCGATCAACTGGATGCCACTCAATAATAGCATAACATATAAGAGGTATAACCGATATCCATACCTCTAATGACCCACTAAGGTGGGGTGGGATGCAAGCTTTCACTTCATCGCTCGCATAAGGTATCCACTGAAACTGAAATATAAATATACAATTCAAATAAATAAAATATTCTAATTATATCTAACATTTTAAATTAAAATATTAATAATTAAACAAATTTAAAAACATACCTCAGACCCAGCTTTCGTATCAATAAGTAAACGAATTTCCTCTAACCCAGTAGGTATACTTTTATGGTCCTTTCTTTTCATCGACCACCTATGAAATATAATATAAACTAAATATCACCCTATTTAATTGAAAATATTTAAATCAAAATTTAGTTCGAAAATTACCTCAACAATAAGGGGAATACGTATGGTTCATTCACGATCGGGCATAAGAAAGGCATGCGGAGCCACACCCATGATTGTAGAAGCAGAAGACATCCACCGATAGCAGTTTTCTTATAATTCGTCGCCCGACACATTTCTCTAAAGAGAAATGCCAAAACTGCAGCACCCCAACTATATCTTCCAGCTTCATCAAAATCGATCAGATGCCGCAACCACATACAATGCACCTGGTTGCGAGATTTGTCGGGCATCAATATTCCTCCAATTATTCGTAGAATATATGCCCGAGCACATGCCTTTGCTTGATCCTCTGAAACATTTTCATTTAAAACCTCAAAATTAGCTTTTAACCAAGATAAAGCTATTCTACCTCCATTAAACTCTAGCGGAGCAGCTCCAAGATAATCAATGCACATTGATTGCCAATCACCATCCGCCATACCACACATCATATTTCCGTCGACGGGAATCCCCAGATGCATAGAGACATCCTCAAATGTAATTGTCGCCTCTCCACATGGAAGGTGAAAAGTGTGTGTCTCGGGCCTCCACCTCTCAATCAGTGCAGAAATTAGGACAGGTTCGAGTTTGCAACCGCCTATAATTGTTGCAATATACCCGAACCCGGCAGAAGCCAAATATGGCAAAATACGTTCCGGTGTCGGTATACATGGATTTTTAATAAAAGTCTCTAAAATACGATCAGCATCCTAAATAATATACATTATAAAAAATAAAAATTAATATAAATTCATAATAACTTTAAAATAAAAATAAATTTAAATATTAACATTAATTATAAAAAATATTACCATATCGCTAAAATGTCTGGAGATATGATCAATATCCAATCGCAACAGCATTTCGTTTTCCATTATAACTGTAGACAAAACAATATAATTAGCAAAAAAAATTAATAATTCTAAATAAATAATATTATAAATATTATTTTAATAAAAATATAATATTTACATAAATATATTAATATAAAAAATAATAACTATTTAAAAAAATACTAACATAAAAATAAATTTCTTACCACTAATAACAAATTTAAAACTCAAATAGTTGGAGAATTTGAGTTATATAAGAGAGGAGAAGATGATTTTTGGTGTGAAGAATGAGGGAGGGTTGAGGGGGTTTATATAGGGGAGGAGGAGGGGTAGTTAGGAAAAACGGATGGGGGCATTTATGACATTTAATGAAAGGCGCGTCCCCAGGGATGCGCTTTCCACACGTGTCTGCTGAGTTGGCAAAGGCGCGTCCCCAGGGATACGCCTTCCACACGTAGCATCCAACTCAGCGAAAACACGGGTAAAGCGCGTCCCCGGGAACGCGCCTTTACCAACTCAGCAGAAAGGGTGCTACTTTTGGAAATATTGGTCAAACGATGTCAGAAAGAAAAAATTAAAAAAAAAAGGTGTCAGTTATGTCAAATAGTCATTGCACCATACCACCTATAACATAGATCCATCCGTGTCTATGCACACTTAAATTATCCATCCCTGTCGAGTGTCAATGCACACTTATAATTAAGTACATTGATACATGAATTAAACGATTTTGTGATTAAAAAATTATTATTATTTCTTAAGATTTTATATTCGAACATAACGTACATAAGAATATAAGTTTTTATTATTAATTAATTAAAAATATTTAAACAGATATTACATTTACTAAAAAAAATTACACCGACAGTCACCCTACTGTTTAAGCACAGTGCTCAGTACATGTCTTCTCTCAAAACTGTCGGTGGCTGTCGCAAGCAACTCCTTTTGGCTTTCCTAGAGATGATTTATACGTACAGAGCAAGCCATTGGGAACCGTAAAGTAAAAGAGACTTTCCTATGCAGATGCAGGTATGGATTAAAACAAGGCTGAAAACAAGGCAGGAATCAAGGCTAGTTTCCTCATTAATCAATCATGTTAATCAACCGTTTTAGCAGTGAAGCTCAAAATTCTAAAACAAACCATTTCAATATATATAGGGATCTTGTAAGTAATATTTTACTAAGTTACATATCCTTTCCACAACCCTGCAAACCACCCTTAATAAAAAAAAATATGGTGGCACACCTCACTCGTAAACCCTTTCTTTCTGTCAAAAACATGAAAACCAATAGAATCAAATCAAAAGATAAAAAATAGCATCCCACACATTTCAGTTTAACTGTTAATTGTTAAACAAAATCAGACATCCTTCTCCTATGATGGCCAAGTTTAACTCTTAAGTTGGGATCAGATGATGTGACCACCTTGCCTCTTGGCGACGAAGTTGGCTTCGTGGGTGCTGAGTCGTTGCATTTCGGACTCTCTATGGTTTGACCATTCGTGTCTTTGAACCGGGAACTCCTCGTTGAGTGTCGTAAAAGCGATCGAAATCGATTGTCTGAAAAGCTAAGGGATTGAAAACCTGGGACCTGCATTGAACTTCTGGTTCCAGGTCTCAAGGTTCTTGCCCTTGCGATGATCTCTCTTTCCGCTGCGATTTGCCTTTCTCGACTAGCCACGGTAGAGGTCATGAACCGAGGGAGGGACCGATGAATACTTTGTTGAATTGGTTTCTTAGTTACTCTAGGTGTTTCAACGACTTGAATTTTTGCATCATGGCAGTTTTCGGGATTCTTTTCCACAATCTTGTCTGGTATCCCATAAGCAGTTGCATAAAGTTTTCGGTTTTCGCTTAATAAGAAATCAGTCCTACTTATTTGATTCGCAAGTTTTCGACATTCTTCTTCAACTTCCCTCATGTTCTCTTCGAGCTCTGATATCCTTTTTTCTCTTAGCTTCTTCAAGTCCTAAACGATCATAGTTTTATCAGTAACAATCAAAAGAATGTACTATCAAAAAAAAACTTTCTGCAAATCCTATTATGGTACCTCAGGTAGTCTTCTATTGGAATCAATTGCTTTGGCCCTCTTTGCAAAGCTCAAAGAACAGATGGTTTCCTCGAGATCGTCATGACACGGACTTATGTGAACGAGCATCAAAATTTTCGAACCGACGCCTAAATGAACCGGATATACGAGTTACAAAGTTTTTCAACATAACATCAAACTGTAAAACCCTTCTAATAATACTATCCCAATGCAAAGTGTTTAAAGCATTGAAAATCCCCACAATGGAAGGCAAGGCATGTGATAATTTTACCTAGGGAATCTTTGAGGATTTGAGTTAGCTTGCTATTTCTGCAACCAAAAGGAAATAAAATATCATGGGGAATGAAAGAATATTTCTATATTTTAAGGCATATAATTAGTTCTTACAAACATTCCAAGAACATGACCGGAAACAAAACCGAGAACTTGCCTGTAAGGCACATGTCCCCTCTTCCTTCTTAGAGCTGCAATAACATCACCTAAAGCAGAAAGTGAAAGATTTATGGCCCTTCCTTCATCAAGGGTATGTCCGGTGGCTCCGGTTTTGAGTAATCGTTCACTCCCTCCGAGATCAACCATCCATAATTTGCTTGCTTTCGGTTTAGCATCCGGAGTATCTCCAAGTCGAGAAATGACGATCCTTATTAAGCTAGATATATACAAAGTCAAACTGATAACTTAATTGACAATTCAAATCAATCCTTCAAGAAAATTTAACTTTGAAATCAACTGGGGAACCCACCAGTGTGACCTGCTGGATGCCTCGTTCACATTGGTCCACGATGTCGATCTAGCACGCCTGCCCTTTGCGTACCACCATCTTGCTTTTGCAAAATCTGGTATTTCAACCTGTGTCAAACCCTCAATTTCTACTGACCCCTTTGGATCTGTTTGAATGTTTAGATTACTGTAGTGGAGTTAGCCAAATCATGGTAAGCTCTCTGATGAATGGCCTCGAAATTTTGATTTGTGATCTATAGTTAGGATGGAGAAAAAGACTATTACCATTTGGCTACTGTCTCATTATCTCGCGAAGCAGGTTTTGAAGCTAGTAGATCTCTCAGATTCCCCAAGTAAACCTCCAACATGCTCATAGAAAAAGTAAAAGAAGATGACTTGTTTGAAGACACTTGCTGGAAAAGCTCTTTTAAAGCTCGAGGAACGATTCCGGGTTGATCCATCGTGCCATCCTGAACAACCATCCAAATCCATCAGATTAATTCTCATAAATGCAAGAATAACACAAGTAAAATTCTCAAATTACAGACCATTGTAAAAGTCTTCCCAGTACCAGTTTGACCATAGGCAAAAACGCATGCATTGTGCCCATCAAGTGCAGATCTAAGGATTGGTTCAACCTCAACAAATACATCTTCTACAAGGATTTCAAGAAAAATCAATTAAATTCTCTTAACATGTTACTGAATTCGGGGGGGGGGGGGAACCGAGTAAAATCCAGCACTAACCTTGATTAGCTTCTTGATGGAAAACCTTATCGAATCCAAACTCTTTTCGACTCCCGCATGATCCAACGACAACCCGATCCAGTTCACTCGAAACAGATTCCGGGGTTCTCCTCTTGTCTGTCCAAAGGAAAGGCCTAACTCGACAGAATACTCTTATAGTACCTGCATATTGAAAACCAATCCTTTAAATCATGTTCTTGAGACGACGACGACTACAAGGAGAAGTTAATTTACCTTTGATGTCTAATATTTTATTCAACATTTCTCTTCTTTTCTCATCTACTGACCTTTGCATTGACCTCAATTCATCAATTTCTCCTAAAAGAAGCAAATGTCATCAACAAATACAACGACCTCAATTGTAACAAACTATTTCAAAAAGCTCAAATTTCTACCTTGTAACTTTTGTATGCACTGCTCAAGCTGAGATTTTTCGTGCTCAGGAACCACATTGACATCACAGAAACCGGTGGAAAGCAATGGAGAATCCGGCGAATCCGATACCGGAGGCAATCCATTAAAAAAATCAGGATTGGATCCCACCGGAGAAGATGATGCTAAAGACTCCTTAACATCATTGGAAAGCAATGTGATTTGCTCTGTTTTAGTAGCAATCAACATTCTTGTTTTTCAAATAATCAAAGTGCACACAGTAGCAATAAAAGAACACTTCTCTTTGCCTTGAGAACACAGAAAGGGCCAAAGAGATTTTCCGGGGAAAAAAGGAGAGAATTGACAGAGCAATGAATGATAATAATTATCTATTACAAAAGGGAAATACTTAAAGGATCCACTTTTCTATTTAAGAAACGTCTTAAGTTGGCAAAAGTACAATATACGCAACAGAGAAAATAGCTTAGATGTCCAATGCCTCAAAAAGCAGAAGAAACAACTCAAACCAGCTAAAGATCTAAATTTAGGAATCAAATTTTTTATAAAAAACCCATAAATTATTTTCTAAAAACAACCCTAGAAAAAACTAGCTTAACCATTTCAAGGAGCTCAGTAGGCACAAAATCTGATCAACAAAGCTAGTAAGAAAAGAACCAACTTTAAAGGAAAAAACCAGGCATCTTACTGCCTCAAATAGAACCCAAAAACAGGAAGAAAAAATTGCACTAGTAATTATGAAGGCTTGGACTTTAACAGGTAAAAAAGTCAATAGTGGGATAGTTGAAATTTTTAAACACAAAAAGGGGATTTTTTTTTGTTGAGAAATCCCAGAATGAAAGATGAAAAAGAAGAATTGGGTTTCTAGTTATCAGTTATTTTCAATGATTGAATGGTGAAAGAAGAAAGGAATCTGATTTGTTTTGGCAAAGCTTTTTCCTTTTTCTTCTACTGTTTTTAAGCTTGTTTTGTTAATTGGAAAAACAAACATGTTAAAAATTTAAAGAAGTGAGAATATACTTAAGTTTTGATTGGTCCAGATCTAAAGATGGAAGGCTTATTTTTAATTTGGTCATTAATCTATTCTAAAATAATCTTTTTAACCATTGAAATTTTGTAAGTTATATAATGATCATTAAATTTTATCAAATTATTACAAGTTTATCTTTAAATTAATTAAAATACATCGCTATTTTATAACATATAGTGATCATTTTATAAATGTTTAATAAAATTAATGATCATTTTTTAATTTTTAAAAATTCAATATCCAAAAAGATCATTGTAATATAATACAATGACTATTTTTTTTATTAAACTTTGTATAAATTGATATTTAAATTTATTAAAATTCATCATTATTTTATAATATATATTGACAATTTTGCAATATTTTTATAAATTTAATAATTATTTATAATGTATAGTGGTCATTAATAATTATTTTATAAATTTTGCAATTTTAATAAATTTAATGATTATTTTATAACTTTTAAAACATTAATGTCCATAAAAAGTAGGGATGGACACGTGACACGAACTCGATGGGTTTCGACCCAATCAGTTCGAGTCGTTTTAGAAAATTTGAGTCCAGGTTTGAGTCGGATCTAGTTTTTTAGATGATAAGTTTGGGTTCAGGTTCGAGTTTAAGGTGAAAATACATGACCCTAAATTATAACTTATATGTTTAGGGATTATTGTAATAATATCTCATTTTATATTTTTTTCAAATAAGTCCCTATTTTATTGAATAAAATGATAATTTTATATTATTTCGAATCGGGGTTTATCTCAAAAATCGAGTTGAATTTTGGTTCAGATAAAATTATCCTAAACTCGAATTGAATCAGATTTTGAATAAAAAATATAAAAATTTTAAGTTGGATCGAGATTAACCACAAACTAAATTCATGCTCATCCCTAAGAAAAAGATCATTGCATTATAATTTAGTGACTATTTGAAACTTTACTCTTTTTACTTTGGGCCTTTGCAGTAAGGAGTGGAGGGGCAAAAGTGGAATAAGAAAGTGTTGTCTAAAATATTTTGACTGGACGACCGAAAGTGAAAAAACTTGGATCGGATCCTACTACACGGTCAGAGTATACTAAGTAAAATAAAATAAAACTGGTGTCACGTAGCTATCCATTGATTTTAGATATATAAATATAATAAAATTATTGAAAACGGTTCCTCAAAAAAATATAAAATGTCACTTTTAATTCTATAAATATTTTTTTTGTATTTACTCCAATTTCTCATTAATAAAAATTAAAATATAATATAAGATGAAATACAAAAATAATTAGAGATGATAATATATTAAATTATGTTTTTTATCGATTTAAATTTGATCGGAATGCTATAACTTTCAACCCAATATTCGATTCAATTTGAGTTTAGAGATATTCAACTAGACTTAAAATTTGAATTGAATTTATAGTTTTTTTTGTTATCATCTCAGTAACAAGAATTTGTCCTAATTAATATGGACTAACTGACATCGCATACCTGGTTTTAATGGGTAAGCCTCTTAGCGAGATTTTTCTGCATACACAAGACCTTGAGCTCGAGTCATGCTTAAGCGATATTAAGTTGCTTACCACTTGAACCAACCTTCATGTAAATTTTAGAGTTAAAATTTGATCTGACATAAATATATAAAAAAAATTATTCAATAAAATAAGGAGAATTTAAAAAGTTTTAGAGACAATATTACAATAATTATTCTTAAATATATAGAGAATAATTATATTTTTATTAGTATGAGTGATTATAAGGTAGTATATATTCGAAAAAATTTTAATCATTTGATAATGAACACTTAAACATGATATGCTCAAACCTGGGATTTGGAATAACTACTATCGTTTAACCATTAAAATTACTTACTTCATGTAATTATATTATTTTTAAATATTAAATTAAGTTAAAAAATTTTAATAAAATAAAATTAACTCAATTTAATCTCATCATTTATTAAACGTGATTTAACTCAATCTGAATTCGAAGATTAATATAATTAAAATTATTATAATTTAAAAATATTATTTAAATACGTACTGTTGGGAGAAGACAAATATGTATATGTGACCGTCAAAACTTACTTACAAATGTGTGACGTGTTTGAATTTGATTGGATAAATGTTAAATATGGAGGAGTGTTCCGATGCAGGAGATTGAACAAATTATTTCCCTAACGGTTTATACATAGGTACTGAAAACTTTCCGTTAACGGTATGTAATAATGGCGGAGTACTACTTTGAGGGAAAATCTAAAAAGGCCGACTTAACCTAAAATATTACAAAAAAAAAATTAATATTTTAGTTTAAACACAATTTAAAATGTTATATTATTTATAATATTTTTAATCATCAAACAAAAAAAATTAAATTTTACTGAAAATATTATAAAAAATATAATATTTTAAGTTACCACTTAAAGTGTTATGAAAAAGATAAATAACATTTTAAATTACGTTCAACCTAAAATATTTTTTTATAACATTTTAGGTTGTACTTATTTATGTCCTTTTTTAACAGTGTCCTAACTTGCCGGATATCAGAACCGACCTACTTTGAGGATTTTTTTTTTCAAATATAAACCATTTTTCTTCAAAAAAAATTTACATCATTTAAAAATATTTAGGGTAAATTACAAGTTTGATCACTTCCTTTTAAGTCTAATACACTTTTTTCACCGAGTTAAAAAATTATATTATTTGATCACTTTTTTTTAATTAATTAAAACATAGACATTGGTATTTAAACATCGTTAATTTTTAATTGATTGTTGACATGTCACAATGAATATATAAAATTAAAAATGTCCAAAACTGAAGCCCAAGCCATTTGGGCCCCTACCAATCGTCTCATTTGACCAAAATTATCTCCATCTGTAATCCCCTAAATATAGCTTAGACATTACCATCGAATCTTAAAGTTAACATTAATCACCGAAGTGATCCAGAAATCAATTCAAAAATAATTATCATATATTAAATCAGATTTACAAATAATTTATACAGTCATTATCACTTTATAAGAAAAATATTTTTTAAAATTATAATTTAAATCTGAAACTATGATCTTCCTGATGTCGATTCAATCCTAACATCTTGAAGTATCTGAAAGGGAGAAATAAAAGGGTGAACTATAGAGTTCAGTGCGGTCAAAATGTGTAGAAAAAATAGAGTATTCAAAATATCAAACTAGTATACACAATTAATTCGAAAACACAGACAAATCAGAATGCATACACGAGCTAGGAAGCTCCTAACTACCCAATCATCCGCTAAGCTTCACAGAACGAATTCCCCAAAACTCGTAATCAATCGAACACCAAACAAAATGCGATGTATCGTATAAAAGTTTTGATTTATCAAGACTAAACTATTAATCCGAAATTTGGGATGTGAGACCATCTCTTTCTTCATCTCTAATATGCATTTGACTAGAACATGGTGAAGGAATAGCATCCGTAAGATTATCAAGGATCTATCAATTCGAAAACCTCAAATATTTAGATTCAACTCGATCATTATCCCTAACAACAATTACGGAGGTTTACATCAGTTTGAGACGGTTGTATAAATTTTGAGATTCATTTTTACCATCAAATTGTATATAAACAGTACCATGTGATTGAGTGAGTCATGCACGTCCATTGCCAAAACTTTGAATATATAACTGGGTTTTTTTTTTTTTTAATAATGAATGCCTTGAAGACTATGATATTGGGTTAAGTGTTTTCTTATTCAGTTCCTTGTTAATTCGTTAAAAATTAAAAAGTTAATTTGTGGAAGGCCAACAAATTATGCCATTCATTTTAAATTAATCCTTATATTTTAAAATATTCTATTTCAGTTTTTAAACTGTCGATTTCATTTCAATCAGATTCTATTATATCATGCTGCTATCAATCCTGTTAAAAACTATATTCCAATATAGAATGTTTTTAAAGGAATGTTAATGATAAATTTATTATTATAGTTTAATTTTAAAGGAAGTCGAAAGATTTTAAACTAGTTCAAGAATATTTTTTTATGAAACAAATACTAAATTCACGTTTAGGAAGAGAGAAAAAAAAAGATGAATTATAGATTTTAGGTTTTTGTGGTCATCGTCGATAGTAGTTGATGGTTACTGATAGGAACGATGGTGAGTGACAACTAGCGACAAGAGATTTTGATAGAATTTATGATTTAAATTGATATTTTATCTCAAGTTTAAAGTTAAATTAACATTCTATATAAAATTTAGGAATCAAATTAAAAATTAACTTATTATTGATTAATGTGTCACATCATTAAACTATCACGAGCTATCGATTCATTAATTAAAACATAACAAATTAATAATATAAATGATCAAAATTTAATAAATCGATAATGTAAATGATCAAATTATAATATTTTTAAATTTAATAAACAATAGTGTACAAATATGAAAAAGAAAATGATTAATTTTTTTGTTAACCCATAAATTTATTTCCTCAATGTGGTCCCACTTTTAATTTAAACGACGTCGTGTACCCGGTTTTTTTACAAGCCCGATGAGCCTCTATCCCCTCTCCTCCTTCCTCTAGTCTTGACTTTTCCGTTTTCACTTTCCTGTTCAGTATCTCCCGAGAAAGTTATTTTTCCTTACATTTTATTTATTTATTTTATTAATGACCATTTCTTCCCACATATTTAAATCTCTTCGTTTTATTCCCTCTTTTTCAACAGAGAAGATAAAAAAGAATTAAACTATGAATTGAATCTAAATTTCTAGGGTTTGATTTCATCGCTCCCTTCAACGAATTCATTTTCGCGTCCATTTTTTTCACGGTTGTCCTGGTTAGTTCAAAGCCTCTTCCCGCTTCGTTTCTCGTCCATTTTTTTGATCTATTGAGTTTTTGTTTGGTGGATATTTTAGATAGATTAAAACATATATTAATTCTTCTATTTTTTTCAATATAACTTTTGTTGTTTTCTTTTTAGTTTTGGACAATTATGGTTTGCATTCCCGATGAGTTTTTAACAATTATATCTTTCTCTAATGAATATGAAAAAGAAATCTGTTTTAGTTGCAATGGATGCAAATGTAGTCATTTTTAAAATGCCAATTTGTGTGGAAATTTGGATTTGATGAGATTTTTGTGTTTTGGTTGTATATGTTTCTATAGAATCATGTGTAAGGATTTCCATTATATATATATTTTTAAAATGCCAGTCTGTTCAAGACAGATAGGTTTGGTCTGCTTTGGCTTTGGTGCATATCAACTGTTTTGTCCTCTACTAAGTGATGTTTGGTTGTAGAATGTAGGTTATTCTAACTTAATATAGTTTGGTGATATTAAAGTGTACAAAAACACCGAGATATAAGGGTGTTGAAGTTTTTAATTTCACTTGATTGGTTATGTAGGAGCTACTGCAATGCACCGTGTGGGCAGTGTGGGAAACAATACCAATTCTAACCGCCTACGTAAAGAAAAGAGGCTGACATATGTATTGAATGACAGCGCTGACACAAAGGTGAAGTAGTTTATGTTTTGTTGTTATTGTTATTTTTTTCCTTCTTTAGTTCTTTCATTACTTTCCCACTTTTTTTTCCTTTTTCAAGTGAACAAGTAATCTTCCTTGATATGCATCTGTCAATCTCATGTAATTTGCATGTTCAGATGTTATTAGGGATCTAATTTGTGTATTTGGCTTTTTCCTTGTAATGCCTCGTTTTAGATTATTAGTGTTTCTGCATCTTTGGTTTATATGCCTTTTCTTATCCATTTATGCAATCAAATTTTAGATAAAAAATAAATTATAGAACCTTCAACCTTGTATTCATTTTTATATGTCTTCTTATGTGGGGGGCTGGGGGCACTGGAGTTGAAGAATAATTCACATAATAACCATTTGAACATATTTTCATTTGTGCTTTTATTCTTGTGTAGATTTGTAATACCATGGTATATATTTATCATTAGATTCAGCGAGATTGCTTATTTTATATTTGCTATGTTGATAAACTTGGCATATCTGAAATCTACTTTGGTCGAAACTTCTTAATTTCCTTCTCCAAGGTAATGTTGTGCTGATTTCTTTGTTGAATGCATTTATCATTAGGGAGTTATGGTATATTGAACTAAAATGGAAATGGTGGCTTGTGTTAGTTCATTCTATTATCCACACATCCATCATTAATTTAGGGCCATGTTTGCAATCCAATTGGATTATTCTGCTAATCCTTTGCTTTATACTATAAATTTTGTCATTATCTTGAACTTTAGTTGAGCCTTTTATAATTTAATTTAGGTACAGGCACTAGGCACTGATGTTTCTCTGTTGTTTTGCAGCATTGTGCTGGCATAAATTGTTTGGCATTGCTAAAGTCATCTACCTATGATGGGTTCGATTATCTTTTCACTGGAAGCCGTGATGGCACACTTAAGAGATGGGCACTTGGTGAAAACACTGCCACATGTTCTGCTACGTTTGAGTCTCATGTTGATTGGGTACCTTCTTTCTATCCATGATAATGTACTTTTAGTTATTAGCCTGACCTTCATACTTTAGCCAATATTTTTTTGTCGCTAATTTGTGGTTAGGAGGTGGTGGAATTTTAATTTATTTTCTAATTTGGTCCTCTAGAATGACATATCCCTGACGTGATATCAAATATGAATTGTTGCTTACTAACCAACCAAGCAACCAGCTCACCAAAAGCAAAATCTAGAGCAAGTATTGTACTTTGCACTTCAGTTACATCGATTTTCAATTTGAATGTTTAGGCCCTTTATCTACCTTCTCCTGGTCCAGTTTGTGGAATTCACCATCAAAATATTTTACATATATAATATGTGATATATCTGTAACTGTATAAGTTATGATTGAAAATAAGGTTATTTCCTTGCTGTGCAGGTTAATGATACTGTTATTGCTGGTGACAGCACACTTGTTTCCTGCTCGTCAGACACTACATTAAAGGTTTGTTTTTAATTAATGTGTTATCAGTGTCGTATTGACTATGTCAGTTAGATATTGACATGTGCTCTCTCTTTGAGAAATACCAGACGTGGAATTGCTTGTCTTATGGAACTAGCACCAGGACATTTCGTCAACACTCTGACTATGTTACATGTCTAGCCAACGCTGAAAAAAATGTAATTTCTATGTCAAGATTTTCAGTTGATTTTATTAGCTGAATGCATTGAAGGTTCCTGCAGTGCAATATTGCAATTTAACTTTCTTTTTTAGTTTGGCAGCGTAATTGTCCTACAGGTTATGGTGCTTATTACTATGGAAGTCACTTTCTGATGATCTTTTTGTTGTACATCTAGGCCAATGTAGTTGCCTCTGGTGGTCTTGGTGGGGAGGTTTTTGTGTGGGATATTGAAGCTGCAATTACTCCAGTGTCTAAGTCCAGTGATGTAGTGGAAAATGATTGTTCCAATGGTATAAATGGTTCGAAAAATTCATTACAAATGTCAAGTTTGCGAACAATTGGCTCTAGTAATGGCATTGGAACACACACAACCCAGTGTCATGGATATGTCCCTATTGCCGCTAAAGGGCATAAAGAGTCTGTTTATGCATTGGCAATGAATCATAATGGATCCCTTCTTGTCTCTGGTGGAACTGAGAAGGTAGTTTTTGCTTCTTACTTTCTTCAATTTTTATGATAATGACATTTGTTCTCCCTCTACAACTTGTAGAGATGATCTCATCTTTACCTCTGTTGGTCATTTGATTTATTTAACAATTTTTCAGTAGTTATTTTGTTTCCCCTCATTTTCATATAGGTTGTGCGAGTTTGGGATCCAAGAACTGGTTCAAAGAATATGAAACTAAGAGGGCATACAGATAACATTAGGGCGTTGCTTATGGATTCTACTGGCAGGTTAGAACAATGAGTTCTACTCTGTAATCTTTATATCTTAGTGAAAAAGTTTTAGCTTGATGTTAGCCGTAGGCATTATTGTTATGGAGCTTTAGTAAGCATTATAAAATGCATATTTTTAACCCAATTATTTTCTCTTGCAACCGCTGAACTCTTCTTTGGCAAAGAGATAATCAGATAAATAGATTGGTTGATGTTGATGGGTTCTTCCTTGATTGGCTGCTATTAAATTCTGTACTTTGATTTTATTTTCCACTGTGAATATTTTGTGAGTTTTTGACAGAAATTTTTTCTTTCAGATATTGTTTGTCAGGGTCCTCTGATTCTATGATCAGGTACATGATTTGTGCATACATTTTGCTCTTGTGTTACCAGAAGCCTTTTTCAATCATAAAGAATTTAAGACCTTTCTTTTAAATGCTCTTAATTTTATTTTGCAGGCTTTGGGACCTCGGTCAGCAACGTTGTGTGCATTCATATGCTGTGCACACAGATTCTGTTTGGGCACTTGCAAGCACCCCAACATTTAGTCATGTTTATAGTGGTGGTAGAGATCTTTCTGTAAGTATATATTCATACCAAACCATTTTAACCACATTGTTTATCAATTTTGCAATGTTTTGATGTAGAATTGAACAAAGAAATTTTATGCTGATCTAGGATGATAATTTAGTGGAAATAACAAAATAACTAGGGATTTTGATTTTTCTTTTTGAAAGAGGTATTTTGATTTTATATGGGTTGAAATTGGATGTATTTAATAAAAAAATTGAAAGCAATCCTAGGCTGTGGTGCTGTGCTGCTACTTTACCAGTTACTCAAGAATATGCGTTCTGAGCTTCATACCTATAATTCCTTAAACTTTGCACCAGGGAAAGGATTGGCACAACAGTAACTCAAGATTTTGTAAAGCTGTTGTTTAGTACTTGAGATATGTCATGCTCATTCATGGAGTTCTACTCATAATATTCCAAAAGATCATGGGATTCAAGGGTTGGGAACTTCCTAAATTTACTTGATGCAACCCATAACCAACGAATAGAAACTTAATAACATACAACAAACTCATGTAAATATGATTTCTAGTGTAATATTCTTCAAACTCCAGTAGGTTTTGAAATAACCATTATATTTTGGCATATTAAAATGAAGGAAAAGAGAATGAAATAATACTCCTCAATTTTATTCAATGTAACTTAATGTTAAGTATTGATAATTTATATTCTAGCACAAATAGCTTTTTGAATAATTCTGGCATCAAATAAAGTCCATATTTTCCTTGGTATGAAATCTTGAAATTCTTACCATCCTTTTCCGTTTCATCTAATAATTAGTTTTAACTCTCAACTTGTGTTTCTTTTGTGCATACGTCAGTTATATTTGACAGACCTGTCAACAAGAGAGAGTCTTTTGCTTTGCATAAAGGAACAACCAATTTTGCAGTTGGCATTACATGATGATAATATATGGGTTGCAACTACAGATTCTTCAGTTTCAAGGTGGCCTGCCGAAGGACGAAATCCTCAGAATGTCTTCCAAAGAGGTGGTTCATTCTTGGCTGGGAACTTGTCTTTTTCTAGGGCAAGAGTTTCATTAGAAGGGTCTACCCCAGTAAGTATCGTGTGAGTGCATGGGTGTGTGTGTGTATATACATGCTCATGTTTTTAATTTTTTTCTTACAGAGAGTCACCTTTTTATCATGAGAATTTGTCTCATAAATCCTCATTTTCTCTTTATTAGTTTGCATCAAATATTATTAATACATAAAATCTGTACCATGTAACAGTTATTTTCTTTGTACGCTTGAATTGTGGTGAATTTGGTGCTGCTCTTCAGGTTGTTAATGATTTTCTTCCTTTTTGTTCCTTGCTCATCAAACCCCGTGAAAAGTGAACAAATACTAGATTTTCTTTTTATTAGTAATGATATGCTTTGTTATGGATATCTCTTTGAAGTTTGGCTGTCTTGAATTTGTTTAACATTTATCTTGTATGCCCTTCCCTTCATTGATGTGCTGATGTTGCTGGTTATTCAAAGGCCTCTGCTTACAAAGAACCAAACTTTAACATTCCTGGAACTCCAGCAATTGTTCAGCATGAAATTTTAAATAACAGAAGGCATGTATTGACAAAGGTAAAAGTGGTTGCACTTTTATTTGTCGGTTTACATTCCAATTATTGTCTTGGGAAATTGCTTTTGAAATATTTATGATATTTATGCTTTTTTAACAGGATGCTGCTGGTTCAGTAAAGCTCTGGGAGATAACCAGAGGTGTCGCGATTGAGGACTATGGCCAGGTGAACAAGATTCTCTCATCACTTTTTCCTTTTCCCCTCCTTGGTAGAAGTGGTCTGCACTTTGCTTTCTAAGCACCTTTTAACAATAGACACTTTTATATTCATGGTTCTGTTTTTTCCGTATATATTTGTCCATTCTTATATTTGATGCCCAGGTTTCATTTGATGAGAAAAAGGAAGAGTTGTTTGAGATGGTGCGGTAACTATTTATTTGATTTATATATGTTGATTATAATATATCTTCTATATGGAATTTACTTTGGATATTTGCTTAAAACCATTCTAGGTAATCATTCCTGCATGGTTCACTGTGGATACCCGGCTTGGAAGCTTGTCTGTTCATTTAGACACACCCCAATGCTTTACTGCAGAGATGTATTCTGCAGATCTGAACATAAGTGGAAAGCCTGAGGATGATAAGGTAATGAAATTTTCTTTTGATTGTGGTTCACTGCAGAGATGTTCACTAATAATTCTTTCTCTGTGATTATAATATTCATCTGTTGTCTCCATTAATCATGAAGGGGGTTTTTAACGAGGCCGACTTTCTTATCAAAAAAAGATAATATTCATCTGTTGTTGACTTGTCTTTTGCAGGTTCATCTAGTTCGTGAAACGCTGAAAGGTCTGCTGGCTCATTGGCTGTCCAAAAGAAGGCAAAGACATTGCTCTCAGGCTTCAGCTAATGGAGACGTTTTGTCAGGAAAAGATATGGCAGCAGGAGGTGCTGCTCATTCAAAGATCGAGGTAGATGGAAAGGCTGAAAATGACTCCACAGTCTATCCTCCTTTTGACTTTTCTACTGTTTCCCCTCCCTCAATTATTACGGAGGGTTCCCAAGGAGGTCCTTGGAGAAAGAAAATTACTGAATTGGATGCAACAGAGGACGAGGAATTTCCTTCGTGGGTTTTGGATTGCATATTAAATAATCGTTTACCACCACGAGAAAATGCCAAGTAACTTCTTCAACCTCGTTAAACTTGGCTTAATTAGACTTTAGGAGACAAGTTTGTTAGGACTTAGGAACTTAATGAATAGCCATTCAAGTACATTAATTGGCCATGCCTTTTGTTTTGTTGTGCCTTAGGCCCTTATCATCATCATCATTTTAGGTCTGTGGACATGGGAATTTCTCTTTATTTACAAGAAGATGCACTTTCTTTATTCTGCTGCACTAGAGTCAGAACTCAAAACCATGTGATGAGCATCATTTAGTCCTTTTCTCCACCCTTGTGATGAAATTTTACTTTTCATTTTTGCAGGTGCAGCTTCTATCTTCATCCATGCGATGGTTCATCTGTTCAGATTTTGACACAAGGAAAGTTAAGTGCACCTCGCATATTGAGAATGGATAAGGTATGCTTTTTAGTACTTGCAAAAGGAAACTTCTTTTGCATTGCATGTGTTTGTACAGAGTAACATATGTTGTTAGCATACATACTTAGAACTCCCGGGTTAATACTTAGTCTAGCATCTATTCATATTTTTGTAGCATGTCTTGAGGGGCAAAAGAGTAATGTTGTATCTTAGGATACAATACATTGGTTGAACCTTTAACTTAGCTGTTGCAAATACAATATAGGAAAAAAATTAGAATAAAATAATCTTTTGAATTAGCTTTTCAGAGTGCACTGCTACGTATATTAGAGCAAGATGCCTTCGTGGGTTGTTTAATTTCTTTTCATATCTGGTTTCAAATTTTGGTATGAGATGGTGTGTTGTAAGAAGATTTATGTAGTATTTCTTTTCTTAACCTTGAGGTCGTGGTTTCGAGTCCCACGGAGGGCATTTCATAATTTGGAGGTTTCCCACAGAAGCTGCTCTTAACCTGGCGTTGGGGGCAGCCTACTATCTTACCTCCCCCTTATCCCATTACATATGGGAATAAGGGTAGCTAATTTATTGTTTTTCTGGTATTAATAATTGACACAACTGTTCTGGTTATCTAGGTTGTTAATTATGTCATAGAAAAGCTGGTGCTTGACAAACCAATTGATAGTGTAAATATCGATGGGACATATGCTCCTGGACTTGGAGGACAATCGCAGTCTGGATCGAAGCCTTGGCAAAAGCTTCGGCCTTCTATTGAGATTTTATGCAATAACCAGGCAAGTAGAATAGTTTTAATGTGTTCAGTTCAAGTTCTATCATTATATTCTGGTCAGTTGTACTGCTAAAAAAATCTTAATATGCGGTTTTAGACAGTGGCTTAGCTAAGGTTCCATCATGCTGTATGACCAGCCAGTCGTTTGCTTTGCCCTGCTATATCTTCCAGGTATTATCTCCGGACATGAGCTTAGCCACTGTGCGGGCTTACATATGGAAGAAACCCAAGGACTTGGTACTTAATTATAGAGTGATTCAAAGCAAGTGATTATTTTGACTTCTGGGACCAGGTGAGTGACAACTTATTAATGTTTTAAGTTTTCTGTATTTCTTTTAAAAGAATGGCGCGTATGCAAAGTTTACTCTTTGGGAAATATTATTTCTTGTGATAAATGCAGGAAATACTTTGGATTCATTTTCTATCTTGAAAGAAAAAGTTAGGAGGTTGGGGTTATATGTTGAGAGATGACGATATGTCCCGTTATTTTAACGTTTCCTCCAATGATTCTGTTAATTTAACATTGAATCAGATAGTCAGCTTTCACTTCCTTCCAATTGGTGAAAAAACATTTTTAGTTTCTTGTTGAGATGTGCGCATGTTTGATATCGGTATTAAGCAATTGGCTTCAAAATATAGTTTGAACTGTATCCTCTCTTATCTTTGGGCTGCAGGTTGGCCTTCTGATGGAAATCTCATGCTTTTGCAAAGTGTTGGGACTTATATTCTTCTGGGGTTGCCAATCATTATCAGAAGTATCTACGAGATCCTTGGATATATCGAAATATGATTGGTTTCTGATCCCAGGTGATTCTCTAGTCTTTCTCAAGAGAATTCTGGATAACGTTAGACATGCATATTTTTGCCATACATCAGAAAAAAAACCGTAGGGCAGACATGCAAATGGCATAATCGTTTATTACTCCGGGGGAGAATCAACCGAAAGAAAATCAGGTACTTTCCGGGAAAACGATGATGTCGGAAGCTCTGTTTATTTAATCACGGGCTACAGTATATGGTCATAGAAACCATAGTTATGAAGTTGAATGATTTTCTTTATTTTATTATTCCGGGAAATAAAACAAGCATTTCGCATGGAGTTGGTCTGATTCGATATCCAGAAAATTTCCTCTTAATGCTTTCCGGAGGGCAAGAAACGAAAACTTAACGACTTGACGAGGTAACTTACAATAGCCTGTTAGATTTGAATTCATAGAGACTCGGAGGAGAGAGAGGGTGTAGTTTTAGTTTGTCAAAGTTTATGCTTCTTTAATTTGTTTAAGGGTTGTTTTTGTTTGTTGGGTCGCGTGATTTAAGGGATTGTTTATTGTATTAAAAATAAATTTTAGAAAATGAATTATATTTTTTGAGAAACGATTTGCGAAAATCATTTGATGTGAAATCGTTTGTGGTGTAAGTTTCTTTCCCTTCAAACTTGCTTGATGAACATTTTTGAAAAATAAATAAATGTTCTCTCAATATTCATTTAAGATAACTTTGTTTATTTCTATAGATATAAGTTATTGCATTATAAAATAATACTTATGTTATTCGGGTGTTCAAAATTATCCGACTCGTAACTCATTAATCTAGAAAAAATTAATAAGATAATTTCCTCTATTTCTTTTTCTGGTCGGCTGACCCATTCATTATCACAACTGATTAATTTCTTTGATTTTTTTAAGTCTTAAAGTAAAAATTAACTCTTAAATTGTATATTATCTTGGTTTAGGCCCTTAAACTATTATTTTGTCAAAAAAATCATTAAACTATTATATATAATCATTTTAAGTCTTTTTTGAAATGTCCATCCAGCTCAGTTGGTAGAGCACAATGCTCTTAATCTTGTGATCGTGGGATCGAGTTTCACGAAAGGCATTTCATAATTCGGAGGTCTCCACGGAAGCGGCTCTCAACCTGGTATTGGGGGCACAGCCTACTATCATACCTCATCCTTACCCCATTACATATGGGAAAAAAGGGTCAACTAATTTAATTTTAAGTCTTTTCATATTTTTCAGTTAATAAGATGTTGACATGTATTTGTTTTGATCAAAATAATAGTTTAGGGACTTAAAAGTAAAAAAAGGTATAATTTAGAGGTTTATTTTGAAAAATAATAATTTAGGTACTTAAAAGTAGTTATATATAACAATTTAAGAATTTATTTTAATAAAAATAGTTTAGAGAGTTAAAACAAAAATGATATAGTTTAGGAATTTATTTTTCAGTTTAAGCCTTCTTTTTTTATTATTAATAAGTTATCTTATCACTTTTGAATCCTTCAAGTGATCTCAATAGTAAAAGAAAAAATTGTTCTATCTAAAGATCCTGAGTACGAGCAGTTACATCTGTATGATTTTTTGTGCGTTTAGATAAAAAAATTGAATAAATATTATTTTATATTTATATTATATTATTAAAAAAATAATTGAAATAGCGAATGATTTCGATTTTTTCAATCGTACATGTGGTCCATGATCAAAAAAAATTTCAAAAAGTTTCCACTTATTGGGAGACTTGTGCATATGGGTTGCTTTTTTTGATTACTGACATTTTGCTCTCACATTACAATTTGGACCCAAACAAAATATATTACGTCAGTGAGTACTCAGATTTCCTTCCTCATTTCACAAGTGGTGGTGGAAAATAAATCAAAAGATTGTTGGTTAAATTTGACAAAATATCAAGCCTAGAAATAATATTTTAGAGTGTCACAAGATATAACTTAATGTAGGCTACGAGGATCCCTCATTATAAGTGTTATCGAATAGAGTTAACGGTTAACGTATCGATCATCAGATGGTGGCGACATCCCTTTGTAGGGGGGAGGTGATTTTTCTAACGCTTAATCTTTTTCATGGATTTTGTTGTTCATAAAAATAATTCGTTTTCATTTAATTCAAAAAAATAATATTTTATTTAAAGTTTATGAGTTAAATTAATATTTTATCTAAAATTTAAGATTATATTAATATTTTTCTACGAATTCAAGAATCAAATTAAAAATTAATTAATTTTACTAATGTATCATGTTATTAAACTGACAGAAATTAATAGTTAGAGACAAAATTAAATAAATCAAAAAGTAAAAAATAATTAAAATAGAATTTTAGAACTAATGATCAAAATAAGATAAACCCAAAACAAAAGAAATTAATCTTAGGTTTTTTCTTACCCTTTAATAAGACTTAGCAAAGACTGAATTGTTGAATTCTTCCATTTTTTTTTATATAATATTACTTTGTTGAGTCCCCTTACTGTTATAAGTTATAAAATAATTTATGATTATAGGATATTACTTTGTTGAGTCCTCTAACTATTAATAGTTACAAAATGGTCCCTAGCTATTCATATGTTCAAAACTTGTTATTTTCTATTAAAAAATGACAGTAGTGTGAGTTAGACATTAACCAGTTGACATATGATATTTGTTCTAGATTTTGAGATCATATTTTATCATATCATAATCATCAGGTTAGCGTACAATTTAAATTGTCATCGATATTTTAATAGAAATAGATAGGTTTAATCCATATAAATAGTCTAGGGATCATTTAACTTTTAATAGTAATGAGACTCAAAAAAGCAATGCATTATAGTGTAGGGATTATTTTATACTTTTTAATAATTAAAAGACTTAAAAAAATAACATCTATATTTGGATGACCATTTGTTTGCTTTACCCTAGGGTAGTTATGCTGTGCGATGGTTAAAAAACGGCGTGACTGATTAAACAAGTGACTGGTTAAAATTTACACCGGTTTTGTTATTGTTGTGCATAACAAAACCGGTAAAAATTACCGAAAACATCATTATTTTTACCGGTTTTGTTATTATTTTGGCATTTTATTGGGTTTCTTAACAAAATCGGTAAAAGCGCTATCGGTTTTGTTATTTTTTACCGGTTTTGTTATTGTTAGACATTTTACCAGAAATGTTAAAAAATATTGATGTTTTAGGTAGAAATAATAATGTTTTAAGTAATTTTTACCGGTTTTGTTATGTCAAACAATAACAAAACCGGTAAAAATAGATTTTTTTAATGACAAAATTAGTAAACAACAAAGATTTATAATTATCAGTTTCGATGTTTTTGAGATCGATACAATTTTAAATGTATCGACACTTTATGCGGGCACCTTGTTGGACATTCATTCTGGAAAAAAGTATCGACACAAGGTTAAAACGGGTCGATACATTATGTAAACCTATTTTCTCATAAAACCAGTATATTTCTACCGGGTACATTGTAAATTTACTTATTACATTGTAATTATCAATTTCGATGCTTTTTGGATCGATACTTTTAATAAATGTATCGACACTTTTAATAAATGTATCGACACTTTATGCGTGCACCTCGTTTGGCATTCATTCTTGACAAAATGTATCGACACTTTTTTAAGTTGTTTCGATACATTATGTTGGCCTATTCTATCATAAAACCAGTATATTTATACCAGTTACATTGTAAATTTACCTATTACATTATAATTATCGATTTCGATGTTTTTGGGGTCGATACTTTTAGAAAATGTATCGACACATATGTTTACCTATTCTCTCATTAAACCGGTATATTTTACCTATTAATTTATAATACTTAACTTCGATGTTTTGATGATCGATACTTACAATAAATGTATTGACACTGTTTTGAAAACTTTATGTTTGAGAACCATATTGGACAAAATGTTGAAAACAAATCTTTGTGTTTACTAATTTTGTCATTAAAAAATTCTATTTTTACCAGTTTTGTTATTGTTGGGCATAACAAAACCGGTAAAAATTACCTAAAACATTATTATTTCTACTTAAAACATCAATGTTTTTAACATTTCCGGTAAAATACCAAACAATAACAAAACCGATAAAAAAATAACAAAATCGGTAGCGTTTTTACCGGTTTTATTAAGAAAACCGGTAAAATACCAAAATAATAACAAAACCGGTAAAAATAATAATATTTTCGATAATTTTTACCGGTTTTGTTATGCACAACAATAATAAAACCGATTGCGCTTTTACCGATTTTATTAAGAAACCAAGTAAAATATCAAATTAATAATAAAACCGATAGAAATAATAATATTTTTTATAATTTTTACTGATTTTATTATGTATAACAATAACAAAAATATTTTTTTTAACACTATATTAAACGCAGCACATAAGCATTTCCAAAAGAAAAGGTAGTTGCTTTGACGGTAAACAAAGGGCCCCGGGTAAGGTCATTGAAAACCTGCCACGTGTGAAGCTGCCATTGCCGTAGCAGTCTACAGTTTTTCCAGCTTTGGCGTTCACATAGTTTACGTGTCCTAAATTTAGCCTCTACATATAAAAAAGGAAAAAAGGGCAATTATATATAAAAAATTAATATCAATAGAAATCTCATTTTTTTCCAGTATTTATCAAAATATCATCTTTTTTGTCAACGTGGCAATAAGACGTATTTTACATAATGTGTTTTGCTCACGTGATATCTCACTCAATAAATGCTTGTTTTATAGGAAGCGTCTTGTATTGATCTGATTGTTCATCTAGAAAATACTTCTACAAAATATGCTTTTGTTTTTTAAATTTTTTAAAAATAAATAATTTACAAAATATAACATTCGATTATAAGATAAAAGATTAATTCGAATATAATATTAAATATATGGTATTTAATTCAAATATAACTTAAAATATTTTAAATTAATATAAAAATTAAAAAGACAAAATTATATAAACTAACGATGTCTTATTCGTGAATGCGTTCCATAGAACAGTAGTTGTCTATTTCGAACAAAATTTCTTCGTCTAAGTTGCTCTTTATCTTCATTCTCAACATCTTCACGACATTAGCTTCCTCTTGTTGGTTCAGAGACAATGTCAAAGAAGGACCTCCATGGAATAATAAATACAAAGGTGTGTGATCGACAATCCCACCGCTTACTGAGAATTGCAAAAGTTGTGAAAAAAATGACATTGATGACTGGGTCGCATAAGGTGGTGGTGTTGGTGGAGGAGCACCACCCGCCAGATACTATTCATATGAAGCAAACGTTGAGCTCAAACTACCATAAATTTTTAACAGAAAAAGACGAGTTTGAAACGTATGACAATTAGATGATCATTTTGTAAATTTTAATAATCGAGAGACATCGAGGGACCATTTATAACTTTTAATAGTCGAATTACTCAATAAAATATTATCTTATAATCGTGAGACCATTTATATACTTTATTTTAAAATATTAGGCGAATCTTGAGACCCACATGGATGATGAAATAAATAAGTACCTCATGTATATTATCATTTTCATCTAAGTACCTAAAATATTTTTAGATCAAAGTATATAAGGTTATCACTTTGGTCAAATAGATACCTAATGTATTTTTTTAATCAAAATAAATACCTAAAATATTTAATCTTTTTAATCTAAGTTCTAAAAAAATTGACACATTATATTAATTAAAGAATAATTTAGGTACTTAAGTGAAAAAGATAATATATTTCAGATACTATTTCGACCAAAATAATAACTTTAAGTTACTTTAATTGAAATATACTTTCAGTACTTAGATGAAAAATTGATATATTTTAAGTATTTATTTATGATACAAATCTATAAAAAAATTCTAATTATTATTTAAAAATTAAATTTTAAAACTTTAAAAATATAATAATTTAAAAATAAATTTAAGGATAAACTACACATTTAGTATCTAAACTATTTATTTTGGTCCGTTTTAGTATCAAAACTTTATTTATTTTTCAAAATCACACCTAACGTTTAGTTTAGGTTTTAATTTGATACCCGTCGTTAAAAAATTAACAAAATTGATGATGTGGCATTTTAATTTTTTTTTCTAATAACGACGTGACATTATCTTATGGTGACACATCATCATTACTATTAAGTTTTTAATGACGAGATCTCAAGATTAAATACAAGGTAATATTTATTCAAATACTCTTATTTTTTTTTTACAAAGAACACTCATACCCCTGTATATACAGTGTTCGAATCTAAAACCTTAAAAAATAATAATAAATCTCCTAATCATTGATAAGATTTAGTTGGTAAGTTGATTGAAACAGATTTAGGTATACTTTCCATAGTGCAAACATAACTAGATAAACACTCAAAACCCCCAAATCGACAAAAATCCAAACCTAAAAGGTCGGAAGTCACCCTTTTAGACGTATCGCTTTAACCTTGAAAAAGAACTAAAACCTAGAATGACATTTATGTAAATAAATAACAACTTCAAGCCCACTATACAACCAAACCACACCCGCCGTTTTTTTACTTGGTAAACTATACCATTGACTATTAAACTATTCACTTTTTTACTTTTACCATTTATCTTTTAATATTATTAATTAGATCATTTAATTATTTAATTATTATTAATCAAATTACTAACTATTAACATTTAATAGAAATATTGATGTGACAGATAATAAAATTGATATAATTATATATCTGATCCTTAATACTTATATATTCTATTAATTTAATTCTAATTTTAATTTAATTCAATAAATTAATCATTTAATCAGGAGACAACACATGTCAATACATGGTTTGATTCCCTTTAAGTGCAAGTGGTTTGATTAGGTAGAAAAATTATTTAATTAAATAAATTAAAATTAATAAATAAAATATTTCAATAATGTATTGATATGTGTCACCTCCGATTGAATGATTCATTTATTAAATTAAATTAAAATTAGGATTAAATTAATAAAATATATAAGTAGTAATGACCAAATTTATAATTATATCAAATTTTTAATTTCTACGTTAACACTTTTGTTAAACTTTAACGGCTAGTGACTTGATTGACAACAATTAAATAGTTAGTCTAATTGATAAAATTGAAAGATCGATAATAAAAGTAAAAGGAATAAATAGTTAAGTGGTCTATGATATAGTTTACTCTTTTTACATTTATTTCTCAGTTCTTGAATTTTAACCGTTAAGGAAATACATGCAAAATCCAGTGCATAATTGCTGTAAGAACTTATCAGTAAAATAACCATGGTGTCGTTGGCTGCATCACAGCCACAAAGATGAACACTTTAGCCATAACAATACAAAATGAGAGTTCGGGCGAAATCCAAAACCATCTTCTCAATCTACCTTTTTTTGTATAATATATAAAGACGTTTAAGTAACAAATACTAATGCTTCATCAATCGTTGTTCACTGTCATTTCAGTATTTTTGTCTCATTATTGCACTGAATTGAAAACAAATTCCAGAAATCAAAGTATCTTTCTCGAGAGACTTTGAACCTTGTTTTGCTTTCTGGGTTCCACACCAACAAATTTCTTGCTCCTACACCAATTCGTTTTGTTTTATGTGTGTGTGTTCGTTAGTAGTATTCGAAGTAATTGTTTTAGCTAGAGTTTTCTAGGCAGAATTATAGGTGTGGAGTGGTGGTTAATTGCGGTTCTTTTCAGTTCCTTGTGCTTTGAAAAGTGTTCAAAGTAAGTTCTTTTCCCCCCTACCAACTATTGCTAGTTGGAGAAAAAAAGGGTCTAAACCGGATGCAATTTTGGTGCTTGAAAATGGGTTTTTAATAAGTTTCACTACTGTTGTTAGTTGTGTTTCAGTTTTGTTCAATTTGTGAGTTCTGAAAAGGGTTGAGACTTGAGAGAGTTACTCATAGTCATGGCATGTGCTGTTACTTTCGGGGTTTCGCTTTGTTTCGGGATAAATTCGAAGCCGAAGTCTCGTTTTCGAGTGAGAGTCGAGAGGTTAGCCGGTGATGATTTATCAGTGCATTCATCTGATGGGGTGTTATTGAATGGAGGAGGTGTTCCTGCAATGGGAGAGAAAGAGAAAAAAGGGTCATTTCTTGATGGTGGGAATGGGAGTTTAAATTTAAAGCCTAGGACTGAGAAAAAATTGGTGACGCAAAGGGTAGTTTTTAAAGAATTGGAAGTGTTGTGGGATGATGGTTATGGAACAAATACTGTGAAAGATTATCTTAATGCAGCAGAGGATATGATCAAGCCCGATGGCGGACCGCCTCGGTGGTTCTGCCCTCTCGAGTGCGGTCGGCCTATAAAAGATTCTCCCGTGCTTCTGTTTTTACCTGGTGATTGTTTTTGGCTGTTCTTTTCTTTGATTTTGTTTCTTTGCACTCTGTGTTTGATGTTTTGAAAGTGCATAATGACAGCTTCACCATGTCTTTATTTGTTACTGATGTAATTGCAGGGCTTGATGGTGTTGGGATGGGCCTCATTTTGCACCATAAAGCTCTTGGAAAGTAAGTAGTGTTATCCTTCCCTACTATGCTTGTGCCTATTTACCTGATTATTTCCTTTTCAGTGGTAGCTCAGACTCGGATTCAAGTTTCGGATACGCCTTCGACAAATTTTGT
Source organism: Hibiscus syriacus (assembly GCF_006381635.1). NCBI lineage: Eukaryota > Viridiplantae > Streptophyta > Magnoliopsida > Malvales > Malvaceae > Hibiscus > Hibiscus syriacus. Next base: position 87,266 of record NW_024063093.1, read on the forward strand.
GTGTGTATTTGGATGGTCCTTTGTGTGTCATATATAACTACAACATACTGATACTTCAAGAAAAATGAAGAATCAAAGTAACATAGGCAAATCAGTTTTATGGCCACCTTTGTGGCATTTGTATAGCATTCAGCTGAAAAATTATTTCAAAATTTCAATGGTGTTTCGTGAAAGATCCTCCACTTACCTCAAACAAAGATATTATCATGATATGGTTTTTAGTATTTTCCTGCTTATTAGCTCATATTATACTGTTCATAGTCATGTTATATATATATATATATATAATGGTTTCCATTGAAGATTTTTGCTGAGTGCAGGGTTTTTAAAGTTCAGTGCCTTCATATTCCAGTCCAAGACCGAACACCTTTTGAAGGTTTTAATCTTTCATTACCTTTGGATTTCAATTTTCGGGACTTTGTCAGATGCTCTATCAAAAGCTCTTGATAAATGCCTTTCTCTGTAATTTGCATCCTTGTACTGCATTTTGAAGGACTGGTGAAACTTGTCGAAGAAACAATTAGGAATGAGCATGCTTCGCATCCGAATAGTCCAATATATTTGGTGGGAGAGTCATTTGGAGGATGTTTATCGCTCGCTGTTGCTGCTCGGAATCCGACCATTGACTTAGTGGTGATATTAGCTAACCCTGGTGTGCCTTTTTCTTCATCGGATTTTGTTAAATATTTACTTCATGGATGAATTGTGTTGCTGAAATTCCATGTGGCTGATAGATTTTTTTCCCATTTTATTTTAGCTACATCGTTTGGCAGGTCACAGTTGCAACCATTGTTCCCTATATTGGAATCTGTCCCTGATGAACTCCATATTACCATCCCCTATCTTCTGAGCTTTGTAATGGGTATGTTTTTCTACTGTAGCATGCTTTATATAATCAGATTGATTCAGTTCTGATATTGTTATTACCGTTTTTAATGCGTAAAGGTGATCCGGTGAAAATGGCTTCTGTCGGTATTGAACGTAGACTTTCACCGATGCAGAAGATGGAACAGTTGTCCAGAAACCTCACTGCAATGCTCCCTCTTCTTTCTGTAAGAACCATTCTCAGCTAGTTGCTTCAATTTATGTGTTTTCGGTTATGATTCATTCTGTTTTGTTACTGGCATTTGCCGCCTGTCCGAGCCCAAGTAACAGGTTTAGTCTGAGTTCCGCGTTTTCTATTAATCTATAATGTTCTTTTCCTTTATTTTCAGGTTATGGCCAATATTATGCCAAAGGAGACACTCACGTGGAAGTTGAAGTTGCTTAAATCGGCTTCTGCTTATGCTAATTCGCGTCTCCATGCTGTTAAAGCCGAAGTACTAGTGCTTGCAAGGTCTTTTATTCTCTTCCTACTTCCTAGTTCTGTCTTCATCTTCATATTTTCAATGACTCTGGTGAGTTTTTAATGGTTTCTTCATTTCAGTGATAAGGATAATATGCTCCCTAGTCAAGACGAGGCTCAACGTCTTAAAAACTCGTTATCAAATTGCATAGTCCGTCGCTTCAAGGACAATGGACATACCCTTTTACTAGTAAGCATATGTCTTAGCATCTGCGCTGTTGGATGTTATATAACTGAAGCATATCTGTAGTTCCCAAGTCGACCAAAAGACGCTTAGGCCTATTTCGATTGGAAAACGGTTATATCTATTTTGGAGATACATTTGATGTGAACTTGTAGCTCTGCAGAACCCTGAATAATAAATATTTTTTCTGTGATGGTACAGGAAGAGAGCTTGAATTTACTGACTGTCATTAAAGGTACTTGCAAATACCGGCATTCCAGGAAGCACGATTTTATCTCGGATTTCTTGCCTCCCAGCATGTGGGAATACAGATATGCATTTGATGTAATAGCCGGGTAATTTCCACAAAGCAATGTATTGTATGCAGAAGAAACATGTTTCACCAACTCCGGCTCATATTTACTTCCACTCGAAACTGCAGATACATACGATTCGCTTCTGGTGCGACCATGTTCTCTACCATGGAAGATGGAAAGATAGTGCAAGGACTTGCAGGGGTTCCAAATGAAGGTCCTGTGTTGTTAGTTGGTTACCATATGTTGATGGGACTCGAACTTTCTTGCCTTGTCGATGCCTTCTTACGAGAGAAGAAGATTATGGTCCGCGGAATAGCACATCCAGAGTTGTTTTGGGGCAAATTGCAAACTTCATCCGATGAGTTTGCTTTCGGCGATTGGGTTAAAGTCATGGGTGCATTGCCTGTATCAGCCAACTATCTGTTCAAAGCTTTGTCTACGAAATCCCATGTTCTTCTTTATCCCGGTGGCGCCCGCGAGGCACTCCATTATAAGGTCAGACAGATTCATAGTTCACAGTGGTCGGATCTAGCCGAATTCATGTTTGCATTTCATTTTCTTATGACATATTGCTTTCTCATGCCAATATTTATGATGTAAATTCTCATAAAATATTCTCTTTATCATTGCAGGGTGAACAATACAAATTATTCTGGCCAGATCAACCTGAATTCGTTAGAATGGCGGCACGATTCGGGGCCACAATCGTACCTTTTGGGACTGTAGGAGAAGATGATATAGCGGAAGTAAGTTGTTCATACAAACTCTTTATCCTTTCGTCTTCGAACCGTTCGAAAAACGCTAATATCGTTGTTCTTGCTTATGATCTTTTTTAGCTGGTTCTTGATTACAATGACTGGATGAAAATCCCTGTGATCAATGAGAGAATAAAAGAATCCATTCGAGACGGTATAAGAATAAGGTCGGTACACGGTCTCTCACTGCAATGTACTTATCTTCAATGCAAATCTCGTATTTTTCGATTCGGTCTCGGTTTCATACGAATAAGTATAGTTAAACTAGGGGTAGAGTAGAAAAGGCTTCCATTGGCAATAGCTACACTTGGAATTAGTGGAATAATATTCTCTTATTTATATAGGGATGAAACAAAGGGAGAGGTTGCCAACCAACAGCTTTTTATTCCGGGGATGTTACCGAAGATTCCGGGTCGTTTTTACTATCTGTTCGGAAAACCGATAACGTTGAAGGGAAGGGAAGATTTGCTGAAGAACAGAGAAGATGCAAAAAGTTGTATTCGCAGGTAAAATCAGAAGTTGAACAATGTATAGATTACTTGCTGAAGAAGCGAGAGGAGGATCCGTATCGGAGTGTAATCGATCGGACGATCTATGGTGCACTCTACTCTTCTGTGGATCAAGCTCCAACATTCAAGCCTTGAAGGAAAGGAAAATTACTCAAGCATACGCATCTATGATTCTATTGTGAGCTTATTTTTGTAACAAAATGCATAGTTTATGCACTATATCCATTGCCGATCTTGTGCAATATAATATTTTTGTAACAAAAATGTATGTTCTTTCAATGAGAAATGAAGTTTAGGTTAACATAATTCGCATTGAAAATTTATTTTGGGACGTTAAATTTAGAGAAAAATATTTTAGGTGTCAAATTTGGAAATTATATAAAGAAATTTTGTAAGTGGACGAAACTGAATAATATATATTAATTTATGTTTAAAGATACTAATATTTTATTTCAAAAATATGTTAATTTTATTTTTATATTATTATTTTATTTTTAAATTTTTTTTGAGGTGTCTCAATGTATGATGGCTCCGTCAAGACTCAACTCGAGATTGAAGAATGGGAATTCACATAATTCATTCCCTCGCCCTTCACCTCTCCTAAATTCGCCCCCTCCTAATCCTCCGTTTGTCTCTAGTATATCTTAGACTTTAAAAGTCAAGTATATAGGTTTTTAATAAATTATTCATTCATTCCAAATAATTATATGAAAATAAAATAAATTTATTGAAAAAATCATTAAGTAATAATTGACTTTTTATATATTTATGCTTTTCAAATTATTTTAATTTCAAAATATTAAAAACATTTTTAAAAAAATAAATTTTGCTTAAAATTCGAATCAACATTAACTGAAGTCCTATTTTAATACATTTGTCAATCTAAGTTCTCTTGAAACCAACTTAAGATTAGGTGAGTTCAGTTTCTCATAGGGACATACTCAATTTTTTATGCTAGGTGTGATGAACTTATAAAATTTTAAGAGAATATAAACTTATAAAATTTTAAAAAAACGAAAAACAAATTTCAATAGAAAATATAAAAAAATCTAAACCATATAAAAAATTTAAATTTTTTAAAGGGACGATCGCCCTTCACCTCTCCTCGTCTAGGTCCATCCCTGATTCCTTATTGATATAACTATTAGTTAACAAGATATCTTAGTGGTTCACAATCTATAAATGAGTCGAATTCATGGTTTCACAGATCTATTCCTAAACCCAGAAACAAAGCTAATCATGCAACTAAAGACTAGAAATTATAAATATTATTGTGATTACTATGATGTAATATTACAATAGGAATGTATTACTTAATTTGGTTTGTTTAGCATGGATGTAAGATTATAATGTTTAATTAGAGGAATACAATAAGATTATTTGAGTTAGGGCGGTAAATGAGGCGAGACAGATCGCGAGCTACTCGAGATCGACTCAATCAAGGCTCGATAAATACTCGGTGAAGATACTAATTTTTTACCCATTTTTTATTGATATTATTATTATTATTTTATTTATTATTATTAAAATTATTATTATTACAAACAGGCCAAAATCGGGGCCCAATTACAAATCTGGAAGCCCAACCAGATGGCCCAACTAAAACCCTAAACTAATTTGGGGTTTCAGCTAGGGTTTTCTAAACCCTAGCTCCCAACCGCCTCAATCTTCCAGAAGGCCAGCCGCTGCCTCTGTTCAGCCGCCACCTCCACGTTGACGCTTCAGTTGCTGCCATGCCGTCGTCAGTGCCACGCCACATCACCGAGCTTTCCAGAAGGTCAGCTGCCCCTCCCCACGTCGAAGCCCTATGGTGAGTCACCACTATAGTCCGATGACTCACCTAGGGTCGCCATTTGAGACCGGTCCGAGAGCCACACCGTCGATGGCTATAAAAGCCATCGACCACCTGCAGAAAAGAGAAGAAGGCAACAGAGAAAAACAAACAGCCACGAAAAAAGAAGAGAGATACGAACAGACGAGGAAAACAGAGGAGCAACAGACCACAACAGAACCCAGCAAGACCCAAACACCAACAACACCAACAAACTACCAACGATCTCAGTCAACAATAAATAAAAAGGAAGAGAAAAAGAGCAACTTACCTTCAGAGTACCCCAAACGTCGCCGGAAACCACCGAAATCCGAAGGTAAAAATTTAGATCTACGGAATTTGAGGTTTCTTTAGAACAAGGGGAGGTCATATTCGGGTTTAGGAGAGCACGACCTTCGTTTTGATGTATTTTGGCATTTTTCGGCCACCATGGATGGTGGCCGGCGGGGGGTAATTCCTAAACAAGGTGGCCGGCCGGGATTGAGTTCTCTCCGGCGGGAAAATGTAGAGAGAAGCCAGATAGAACTCTGGTTCTCTCATTGTAGAGAGATAGGAGGGAAAGAAGAGAATGGCCTGAAGGGCCGATTTTTGGGCTTAAAAAACCCTTCCCGAACGACGTCGTTTTGGGGGAGGGGTATGTCCGTAATTTCACCACTAGACAAACCATTTCCGCGACCCTTCAAGTTTTGTAAACAATTCATTTTAGTCACTGAAATTGACTTTTATGCCTTTTAATTCGTTATTTAAATTTTGTTTTTATTATAATTTAGTCACTACAATAAATTTCCATATATTTTAATTTAGTCTCGTAATTTTATTTTATATTATTTTAGTCCTTTCCAGTATAATTACAAACTTTAGGGTAAATAACCGATTTAGTCCCTTATTATTTAATTAATATTTATTTTAATCCTGTATAATTATATAGGTTAAATTACATTGTTACTATTTATGTTTTATAATATTTTGAATTTGAGCTTTTAATTTTAATAATTGATATTTTAATCATTGATTAATAATTAAGGGTTAAATTACTATTATTAATTATATTTCAAGTTATGTTCATTAATTTAGATAATTTATATTTTAATACTATATGATTTTTTTTCATTTATTTATTTATTTGCAATATTATTTTATTAATACTTTTAATATATATATGTAAATTATTACTTTCATTATTGTTTTTATTATATATATATATATATTGGTTTAAATAATAATATTTATTTATTTTTAATATCAAAGAAAAGGACAGTCTTAAAGCAACTAGATGTCATATTCTGATATTTTAAAAATAAATAAATATCTTACTTATAAAAACCAGAAAACACATATTGTTTTATTTTATTAGAAAAAATTATTATTTTTAATATTTAAATATTAAGAAATGGCAGTCTTAAAGCAACTGGATGTCCATTTTATGATATTTTAAAATAAATATTTTACTTTTATCAATTATATATATTAATCTAATTTTTTATTATTTTTAGATAAATATTTTATCAATATTTATTTATTTTTTATATATTAAGAAAAGAGTTGTCTTAAATCACCTAGAAGCCCTTTTCTGATATTTCTAAATAAATAAATATCTTGTTTAATAAAAAAATATATATTAATATATTATCTTAAAATTATATTAATAAACTTAACAAAATTATGAATTAAATATTTTTTTGAACTTTTAAATTTCCAATAATAGAGACAATTTATAATTAATAAGTACCAATTTTGGGCGTTGTAGGGGTGCTAATCCTTCCTAAACGTAACCAACCATGAATCCCTTTTTATTTCTAAAAAGAATGAATTTTTGGTTAAACGCATATCAGTTTATCTTTTAACTGATGTTTTCTTAAAAAACTCTTTTAAAAGGTAATTTTTAGGTATTCGACCTACCTAACCCAAAAGGCCGATGGCGACTCCCAAACCATTTTTTTAATTATTTTTTTATCCACATTATTTTTCCCGCCAAGTAAAAATTCGTGTCCGGACGAAAACCGGTTACAAAAGCTTGGCGACTCTGCTGGGGATTGTCAAACTTTAAAATTAATTATAAATTGTCTATATTAATTAGAAATTAAAAATTCATTTATTTAATTTTTAATTCTTTTCTTTCAAATTTTTATTACTTATGATTTTCATAATATTTTTTATATTTTTTATTTTTACTTTATTTTCAGATATTAAAATTTTCATTTAATTATTTGTCAAAGGTTTGAATATTTCTCATCACACACAACACTTGCATTGCATAACATAAGCTTTCTAATCAAGCTTGTCCCTTTTAAGTGGGAGTGAAAGCGACGTCTTCGTGAGAATTTATTCTCTGTGCCAGACTTAGTAAGTAACTTTCGGGGTTCATATGTTATATTTCTTCGTGAGAATTTATTCTCCGTGTCAGGCATAGAGAAATGTGTCCCCTCGAATTGAACTCAGTCCGCTTAAGTCTGTGATGGACTAGGATTGAGGGTTGACATCCCAAGGGGACATCAACAAGGACAGTTCGAGTACCTTTACTCCTAGAACTGAAAACCTACATATAATAAACCCTAGAAACTCTCCCGATCTGAAACCATGCCGAAATTTTGTCAGTAGGTATACATAAAGGAGAAATAAGCTCTAGCTTTTAATTTATTTTATTTCCTTTTCTTTTTCCTGAATAAATGCATGCGAACTAGAAATCATGCGGTTAGGTTAAATTTTCCAAACAAAGCATGGAACTAGAAAGCATGAGGTTAAGATTTATACCTTGATAGATATATTTTTTTCCATTAGTTGGTACTAACTATTCTATTTTTTCTTATTTTTTCATGCATGTTACATTGCTCTAATCTGTTCATATTGATTTCTTTTTTTTGCATTGCACGATCATGTCATAAACAAAAGGTGTTGACTTGAAAGTCTGTTCATCAAATTGGAAAGAAATCGTAAATGGACAAAAAGTTTTATGATCAAACAAAATATGATGTGGCCAATGAAAGACATCCTGAAGAAACTCCGAGGATCGAGGGAAGTTCTGTACATAGAGAATCGGTTATATTAATACCAAAAGTATTACACAAAGATCCTACCAGATTGATACCAAAAGCAGTCTATGGTAAGAGCATCAGTCAGGGCATTCAGATTAGTGGAGGTTTTTATGAAGCTCAAGCATGTTATTTGAAGGACTTGAACGACCAAAATAAGAAATTGAGCACAAAAATGAAAACCATGCATGAAGATTTTCAGAAGATCAGTCAAGCCTTTCAAAATTCTGGCCTAGGAAGTTCCTCAGAAGAGTGGATAACAGGGGTCACCAAGCTGAAAAAGAACTGCAACTTATATGAAGATCTTGTTCAAGAACTTTTTGGACAGAAATGTTCTCTTACAAGGGAAAATAAGAAACTCCAAGAATTGATACAGAAGATGAAAGAGAATGTCATGGAAGAAGCAGCAGTCCAGACAAGCAATATGACCCATAAGCTGATAGACCAACCTGATTTTATGAGGAATTGAAGCAGACTGATAATTCAACTATTGAGCATGAATGGAAATTAACTTGGCTTTAGAGAAGTTAGGAGGGAAAGTTATCCCCTATATGTAAAGTTCTGCTGAAGTTAGGACTGAAAGATGTCCCCTATATGTAAAAATTTTGTTTGATGCACGAAAAATTTTGTGTTAAATGAAATATGTTCTAAAATGATCACTCTTGAGTAACACCTTTTCATACATGCATTTTCATTTTGCATCTGTACATTTTTACATTTGTATTTATATTTACATTTTTAAACTTACATCATGCATTAAAACATATTTAATTAAATAATAATGTTTATTTATTTTCAATATCAAAGAAAAGGGCAGTCTTAATATAACTGGATGTCCTATTCTGGTATTTTAAATAATTTACATTTACATTTTTACATTTGCATTTGCATTTGGCATCTTTGCATTTTTCTGTCATAATAAATTATGTTGAAAACATTTTTGATATTTCGATATAACAAATTAAGTTAAATGAATTTTAAGATTTCACAAATGATTTTACAAATTCGATTCAATTAACCGAATATCAAATTATTACTCCAAGTTTTTCAAGATCAATTTTAATCCTTACTAAATGTGTAAAATTGTGATTTGTACTTAAACTATTTTTGAAATAATTTTCACAAAGTATTTTGAACCAAAAACAAGCCTTAAATCAATTATTCAAAGGCATGCACCGATGCATCAGTCAATGCATCGATGCATCGATGAATTAATTAAACATCGAATGCATTCCATGCACCGATGCACTCTCCATGCATCGATGCACTCTGAATATTTTCAAAACATCGAATTCATTTGATGCATCGATGCACAAGCCATGCATCGATGCATCAGGCTATTTTTCAAACATCGAATGCATTTCATGCATCGATGCACACTTGGTGCACCGATGCATCAAGTGTTCCAACGGTCAAAATATTTGAATTTTACACGTATGCACCGATGCATACTTGATCATGCATCGATGCATGAGACGCTCCACCTAGAAAAATTAATTGTTTTCACACTTAAACGGCTCTATTATCCCCACTAATTATCACCAACGTTGAATTGATTCAAGGGGTATTTAAACAAGTTCTGGAGCCATTGATCAAGAATAAGAAACATCAATCAACTAGAATCAAGAGAGAATCAAAGAGAAAGCATCAAACCTCAAGTTTGAGTATTTCAAGCCTATTTTTCATCCAATATTCATTTGCTTTCAAGAACACTTTTGTACTCAATTGTATTTATCCTTGAGTGTTCTTTTCTTTGTTCTAGAATTGTGCAAACATCTTAGCTTGTGAGGTTTTCTTGTAAGTTTGCAAATTTGTAATCTTCTCTTTGGGAAAAAGAGTGTTCTCAAGAGTTGGGGTATACTTTTGAGGGATTTTGTAAGGTTATCTCTTTGGCCTCAAAAGAAAGAACAAATTAGTGGATTTGTTGGAAAATCCTTAGTGTGGATAGCTAAGGTAGTGGACGTAGACTTTGTTTGAGAAAGTCGAACCACTGTAAATCGCTGTGCAATTACTTTAAATTTTCTGCAAAAGCTTCCACGAAATTTTTAATTGCCAATTCACCCCCCTCTTGGCCGATTCCGTAGATCGATTAACTCAACAATTGGTATCAGAGCCTCACTCATTTGAAGGTTTAATCGCCTCTTGAGTCGATTCGGGAAGAGTTACATCGATTACCAAGTCATCAATGGCCTCCACTTCAAATTACGACTCCGGTCTTGATTCGATGCCCGTCAACAAGCCTCCTTTCTTCAATGGAGCTAATTACGCCTATTGGAAGAATAGAATGATGTACTTCATTCAAGCAAGTGACATGGGAGCATGGAATGCCGTAGAAGAAGGATACATCAAGCCTATCACTCATCCAAGGTTGTGGAGTGAAGGAGAGACAAGAATGTTCCAGCTCAACTCCAAAGCCATCCATATTATTTTTTGTGCTCTTGGACCAGATGAATACGGAAGAGTTTCATCGTGTACAACCGCTAAAGAAATATGGGATAAGCTTCAAGTCACACATGAAGGTACATATGAGGTAAAGAAATCAAAAATTAGTATTCTAACGCATAGCTATGAAAATTTCAGGATGAAACCAAATGAAGACATCAAAGCTATGACGGATAGATTTTCAACGATTGTCAATGGTCTCAAATCATATGGAGAGATCATCTCAAATGAAAAGCTTGTGAGGAAGTTAGTCTACTCCCTCCCAAAATCATGACAATCAAAGAAGACGACAATCATCGAGTCTAAGGACCTATCGTCCTTAACTCTTGAAGAACTTATCGGTTCACTCCTCACTCATGAGATGATGCTCGAAGATGAGGTGGACCTTGATAAAGTTGAAGAGACACCAAAGGAAAAGGAGAAGAAGAAAAAATATTGGAGTTGCTCTCAAATCCACAAAAGATGAGAGTGATTCTAATAATGATGATGATGATAAGGAAATGGCATTGTTTGCTAAACGGTTCATAAAAATGATGAGACCTTACCAAGGAAGAAAATTCAAACGAAACGAAGGCCTCAAAAATGAACCAAAAGAGAAGGACCCAATCATTTGCTATGAATGCAAAAAGCTGGGGCATGTCAAATATGATTGCCCACAATTGAAGAAAAAGGGTCAATCAAAGAATAAGCACAAGGCTCATGTGGCTACATGGAGCGATGAAGAAGGTTCCGATGAAGAGGAACAAGAAGTAGCAAACTTGTGCTTGATGGCATTCGGGGAAGATTCTAAGGTAACCTCTAACTCATCCGTTTTTGATGATTTATCTTATGATGAGTTATTTGAGGAGTACAATGGGTTGGCTTCGGATTATGAGAAATTGTTTTTAAAATATAAAAATTATGTTTCAAAATTGAAAAATGAAAACAAACTCATATCCAAAACCAACAACGATCTTGAAAGTAAAATCAAAGACTTGCAAATCAAACTAGAAGAGTTTGAAAAGAAAAATTTAGATTTGCAAAATTTACTTTCAAAGATCAATGATGATCATCAAAAGAAAATTGATGATCTTAAAACTTCTTTTGATAAATTTGGAACAAAACATTTTGAAAAAGGTGGAAATTCAAAATCCAACTTTGTTAGAAAAAAGTTTTAGAAACTACAATCATAGAGGTTCCCAAAGAACCTCTAATGGAAAAATCATTAGAAGTATGTGGGTTCCTAAAGAACTCATCACTACTAAAGATAAAAATATCCTACACAAATGGATACCTAAAGGGACTAGGATTTTGGAAACTAATGAATATGGACCCAAAAGAATTTGGGTACCAAAAATCAAAAATTAATCTATGTTTATAGGGAAAGGAGCATTGCTACAAGGCACGGGAAACAAATTCAAACTCATGGTACCTTGATAGTGGATGCTCAAGACATATGACCGGAGACAAAAGCCGGTTCATTGAGCTTAACGCCAAAAATGGAGGAGAAGTGACTTTTGGAGACAATTCAAAAGGTCACATTGAAGGTATTGGTACAATAGGTAATACCTCTTCCATACAAATTAAGAATGTTTTATATGTGAATGGATTAAAGCATAATCTATTGAGTATTAGTCAATTATGCGATAAAGGATTCAATGTCTTATTTGAAATTAATGGTTGTAAAGTCATTGACATTGCATCTAATCGGATTATGCTTGTTGATCATAGAATAGGAAACATTTACATGGTGCATTTAGATTCTATTGATATGACTAATTTATGCCTAGTTGCTAAGGATGAGCATGATAGTTGGTTATGGCATATGAGACTAGGTCATGCTAGCATGAGTGTTTTGCAACGGTTAATTCAAGGAGACTTAGTAAGAGGGTTGCCTAAGCTTAAATTTGATAATGATAAAATCTGTGATGCTTGTGCTAAAGGAAAACAAAAACGAGTTTCTTTTAAATCTATTAATGATGTATCAACTAGTAGAGTATTACAATTGATTCATTTAGATCTTTTTGGGCCAACTAGAACTACTAGCTTGGGAGGAAAACAATATGCATTTGTCTTGGTAGATGACTATTCTAGATACACTTGGGTTCTATTCTTAAGTACTAAAGATAAAGCATTAGAAAATTTCATCACATTTTCAAAAATAATCCAAAATGAAAAAGGTTACTCTATCACTAGTGTTAGAAGTGATCATGGAACTGAATTTGAAAATCTTGGATTTATTGAGTTTTGTAATTCTAATGGTATTAGCCATAATTTTTCAGCACCTAGAACCCCTCAACAAAATGGAGTTGTTGAGAGGAAAAATCGAACTTTAGAAGAAATGGCTAGAACCATGCTTTGTGAAAATAATTTGCCAAAATATTTTTGGGCGGAAGCCACAAATACCGCTTGTTATGTTGTAAATCGAGTAAGATTAGGCCAATTTTAAAGAAAACTCCATATGAAATTCTCAAAAATAAAAAGCCTAACATTAGTTATTTTCATCCTTTTGGATGTAAATGTTTTGTTTTAAACAACGGTAAAGAAAATCTTGGCAAATTTGATGCTAAAAGTGATGAAGGAATTTTTCTGGGTTATTCCTTAAATTCTAAAGCTTATCGTGTATTTAATAAAAGAACTTTAGTTGTAGAAGAGTCTATACATGTTGTTTTCGATGATAATCCCCTTCCAAGGAAGGATTCTTCTGTTAATGATGATGTAGGTATTGTACAAGCAAATGACGTTAGACATGACGTTGGAGAATCATCATCAAAGGAAGAAACAAAAGATGAGGAAACTCATGATCCCCTCGAGAATCCAACCATTGAAGAAAGGGAAGTATCTTTTCCAAGAGAGTACAACTATGTCAAGGATGGTGAAATTATAGGTGATCCATCAAAAGGGGTAACTACTCGATCTTCTCTTAGAAATATCTGTAATTATGTTGCATTTATTTCATGCATAGAGCCTAAGAACATCAAAGAAGCATTAAAGATGAACATTGGATTATGGCTATGCAAGAAGAATTAAATCAATTTGAGAGAAGTAAAGTATGGACATTAGTTGAAAGGCCTAGTAATAAATCTACTGTAGGTACTAGATGGGTTTTTAGAAATAAACTTGATGAAAGTGGTAATATAGTGAGGAACAAGGCTAGACTTGTTGCTCAAGGCTATACTCAAGAAGAAGGCATAGACTATGATGAAACATACGCTCCCGTAGCTAGGATGGAAGCAATTAGAATGTTATTGGCATTTGCATGTTTCAATGAATTTAAATTATATCAAATGGATGTTAAAAGTGCATTTTTAAATGGTTTTATAAAAGAAGAAGTGTACGTGGAACAACCTCCAGGTTTTGAAGATTCAAATTTTCCGGATCATGTTTTAAAATTGACAAAAGCTCTTTATGGTTTAAAACAAGCTCCTAGAGCTTGTTATGAAAGATTGTCAAATTTTTTAATTGAAAAAGGTTTTTTAAAAGGAAAGGTTGACACTACATTGTTTTTAAAGAGAAAAGGTAAAGATTTATTAGTAGTTCAAATTTATGTTGATGATATAATATTTGGTTCTACTAATGATGTTCTTTGCCAAGAATTTTCTAAGCTAATGCAAAGTGAGTTTGAGATGAGCATGATGGGGGAGCTCTCATTTTTCTTGGGACTCCAAATCAAGCAAAGAAAAGATGGCATCTTCATTATTCAAGCTAAGTACGTCAAAGATATGCTCAAGAAGTTTGGACTGGAAAATGGGAAACCTCATAACACTCCAATGAGCTCTTCAACAAAGCTTGACTTAGATGAAGGAGGTAAATGTGTAGATGTTAAATTATATAGGTCAATGATTGGCTCTTTGCTTTATCTAACTGCAAGTAGACCGGACATTATGTTTAGTGTTTGCTTATGTGCTAGATTTCAATCATGTCCTAAGGAATCACATTTACTAGCTGTTAAGAGAATCTTTAGATACCTTAAGGACACTCCTAGTTTAGGACTTTGGTATCCTAGACTCTAGCTTTAGCTTGCATGCCTTTTCTGATGCGGATTATGGAGGATGCAAATTAGATAGGAAAAGCACCTCCGGTACTTGTCAATTCCTTGGAAATATGTTGATTTCTTGGTTTTCAAAGAAACAAAATTGTGTTGCATTATCTACCACTGAAGCGGAATACATTTCAGCCGGTAGTTGTTGTGCACAAGTTTTATGGATGAAACAACAACTTTTTGATTATGGAATTGAAGTAGGTACCATTCCTATCAAGTGTGACAATACTAGTGCTATTTGTCTCACTAAAAATCCCATCCAACACTCTAGAACTAAGCATATTGAAATAAGACATCACTTCATTAGGGACCATGTCACTAAGGAAGATGTAGTTCTAGAATTTGTTGATACTTTGCACCAATTAGCGGATATTTTTACAAAACCCTTAGATAAAGAAAGATTTTGGACACTTAGAAGAGAATTAGGTTTAACTGACCTATCTTCACTTAGTGTTTAAAATAATTTAGCACTTTTAATAAATACTGAAAAATGCTTATAGTAATAAATTGTATTCTTGCTATTAGTTAGGGGGAGTTTATGATTCTTAATAAAAATTAATTTTATGTTCAAATAAAGTTTGAAGATTAATTTGATTGATTGAACATAATTAATTTTTGATATATGAGTTGCCATTACCATTAGAGCCAAATTATTTAGCATTTTAAGTGTTTAAAACGGATTTTTGACATTTTTGTGCTTCATGCACCGATGCATTTAACAATGCATCGATGCATCCTTGAATATGCATCGATGCATAAGAACATGCACCGATGCATCCGTCGGGTTTTAGGTTTAAAATCTTCATCTTCTTCATTTTTCTCAAAACCTAAAACATAAACTCACGACCGTTCGTCCCACTCTCACCTCAAATCTCTATTTTTGCTCAAAATCTTCGGGAAAACATCGAATTCTTCAAGTTTTTCATCCTACAAACCTGCTACACTCATTAAATCACGCAAAACATCTCCTCATTCCCCTCAATCCGAATTTTTCAAGGTATTTTCACAAAAACTCTATTTCATTAAATTTTTGAACTTAGGACTAGTTTAGATTAGTTCTAGTTTGAAATAATTATCGGGCATTGGCTATATGATGATTCTAAACTAGTTTCTACAACGAATTTCATCAAAAACGCATAATTTTTCAATTTTTTTTGGAAATTTCGAATTTAAAAAAAAATTTGAAAATTATTGATTCAATTGTGTTGTTTTCATGAAAACTATGCGCATTATGATATTAATTTTAAATAGTTTTCAAAACTTTGCCCATTAGGATTATGTTAGAGAACCTTGAATTATTGAGGACTCATTTGAGTTTTGGGATTGAATTTTGTGCATACATGTGTTTTTAAATTGCAGGTGATATTTCTTTTCCGATTTCCCTAACCATGTCTAATCCCAAACACCCTAGATCATCCTCGAGTCGGTCTCACCAAAACCGTCCTCCCGCTCCTAGACCTCAAAATCCATCCAATATTCCTTCATCCCTCATTAGTACTTGTTTTAACATGCCTGAAAACCGTAGGGATGAATTATACTCTAGGTACATGAACTCCTTCCAATCCTATCATATTAGGGAAGAGCGTATTCCTTCTATACAAGCTATGATAAAACTTGAATTTGAATACCTCTCAATTCTTCGCCGATGGAAGTTTGATAAACTATTTTCTCTTCAACCCATCGTCTTTCACCAACTTGTCCGCATCTTTTATTCCAATGCGGTTTGTATTCAGAACACAACTCAGTGCGGTACTATAGCGATTAGATCCTATCTTTTAGGACAATATATCACTATTACTTCTGAATCCATCGCATCTAATTTTGGTTTAGATGACGAGGGTTTATTTAATGAGAAGGAAGATGTGGAATATCCATATCTTCCTAATGCTAGTGTCAGTACCTTTAGGTCTCACCACGATCGATTTCTTCACTTAATGATCTCTTGGTGGTTTAGACCATCCACAGGTCGGTACTCCACACTACGTACTACAGACTTATGGTGGATGCACTGTATAAAGAACAAAAAGAAAATCAATTTTCCACATATTGTCTTTAGCGCGCTTGTCGATATCATAAACATCATTTCCTCAAAGCATGTAGAAACCCTACCTTATGGTTGTCTACTAAGCAATTTGTTTATCAAACTCGGCCTAGATGTCTCCCTTGACAATCCTATTCCGCTCCAAAACCCAATCAATATCACATCCTTAAAGAAATCGGATTGGAAATTGGATGAGAACACCGGACTATGGTCTTTTCGACCCGGTAAGCAAACCCCGGGAGCTAGTTCTTCACGAGCTGCTCCTAGTTCTTCTCGTGCTCCTCCTCCTCCTCCAGCTCCTGACGCTGATAATGATCTAGAGTTCAAAGGCTTATGAGATATATTGACGAGGAAGTACCAGCTCGGCAAGATGATCAAACGCCACCTTATTTCCAATCTTTTCTAGAGTCATTTGATCTGCGTTTTGCTTCCATGGAGTCTACGATTACTGAGTTTCAGAGGGAGATGCGTGATCGTATGGATGCTCTTACTCTTGAAGTTAGAGCTCATTATCCTCCTCCTCCTCCCGATTCCGCTATGGACGATTAAACGTTATTTGATGATATTTGGTTTTAAACTTTAAGAACTTGGATTGTTAAACTTTTTGATTTGAATGTTTATGTTTGTTTGGATGTTTGGATGCTTGAATGTTTGAACTTAATTTTAATATATTTGGTTTGAATTTTATTCATTTTGCATCATTAGATATATGACCAATTATGCCATTTCACATTTTATTATGAATATTGTTTATGAAAACTAATGGCTAATCTCTCTTTTGATTGTGATCTTAGCAGCTTATTATTAATAAATCAATTGGCTAATTTTTTTCAAAATTCTTGTTTAAAACGTTTATATAGAGTCTTTTTGATTTAACAAAAAAGGAGAGAAAATTTAAGATGTGCTATAGATGTGTTATAGTAAGGGGGAGTAAGTTTTTCAAAATCGATTTCAAAAATAATTTCTTAAACAAATCTTAAAATTATTCAAATGTTTTGTTATATCAAAAAGGGGGAGATTGTTGAAAACATTTTTGATATTTCGATATAACAAATTAAGTTAAATGAATTTTAAGATTTCACAAATGATTTTACAAATTCGATTCAATTAACCGAATATCAAATTATTACTCCAAGTTTTTCAAGATCAATTTTAATCCTTACTAAATGTGTAAAATTGTGATTTGTACTTAAACTATTTTTGAAATAATTTTCACAAAGTATTTTGAACCAAAAACAAGCCTTAAATCAATTATTCAAAGGCATGCACCGATGCATCAGTCCATGCATCGATGCATCGATGAATTAATTAAACATCGAATGCATTCCATGCACCGATGCACTCTCCATGCATCGATGCACTCTGAATATTTTCAAAACATCGAATGCATTTGATGCATCGATGCACAAGCCATGCATCGATGCATCAGGCTATTTTTCAAACATCGAATGCATTTCATGCATCGATGCACACTTGGTGCACCGATGCATCAAGTGTTCCAACGGTCAAAATATTTGAATTTTACACGTATGCACCGATGCATACTTGATCATGCATCGATGCATGAGACGCTCCACCTAGAAAAATTAATTGTTTTCACACTTAAACGGCTCTATTATCCCCACTAATTATCACCAACGTTCAGAATTGATTCAAGGGGTATTTAAACAAGTTCTGGAGCCATTGATCAAGAATAAGAAACATCAATCAACTAGAATCAAGAGAGAATCAAAGAGAAAGCATCAAACCTCAAGTTTGAGTATTTCAAGCCTATTTTTCATCCAATATTCATTTGCTTTCAAGAACACTTTTGTACTCAATTGTATTTATCCTTGAGTGTTCTTTTCTTTGTTCTAGAATTGTGCAAACATCTTACCTTGTGAGGTTTTCTTGTAAGTTTGCAAATTTGTAATCTTCTCTTTGGGAAAAAGAGTGTTCTCAAGAGTTGGGGTATACTTTTGAGGGATTTTGTAAGGTTATCTCTTTGGCCTCAAAAGAAAGAACAAATTAGTGAATTTGTTGGAAAATCCTTAGTTTGGATAGCTAAGGTAGTGGACGTAGACTTTGTTTGAGAAAGTCGAACCACTGTAAATCGTTGTGCAATTACTTTAAATTTTCTGCAAAAGCTTCCACGAAATTTTTAATTGCCAATTCACCCCCTCTTGGCCGATTCCGTAGATCGATTAACTCAACAAATTAAAACATTCATTCATTAAAATAAAGATTTCAACCGAAGTGATCTTGGTTTTTCCTTGTAGCAAGAACGCTTAGCACGACACAAGAAAAATGTCTAAAGGAACTGAGGATAGGCTAGCCAAATTTGAGATAGAGCAAAAAGAGATACAGGAAGAATTGAGGAGCAAGTTGGCACAAATCGAAGCTAATTCTCAGATCGATCTACTGAACAATATTAAAGAAATGATTGAGAAACATTTGACTGCTAGAAAGAGTCTTGTTGAAAACTCCACAAATCCTCTGGTTATTACACCTATTCACATTCCTGAGCACACCTCTGTACGTCAGGAAATCCAATCACCGGTTCACTTCACTGTTAAGAACAAACAATGTCAGACTGGAGTTTCGTTCCCCACTGACTGTCTTACTGCTTTTGGGTTAAAGCCAAATGAATTCTGTACTACTTCTAGAGAGACAGTTGAGTCATTTTATGAGTTTGACGCCAAAGAACTGAACTTGGTCCCCGACTTAATTCTCCCACCAAATTTTAAAATTCCAAATTTTGAGAAGTATAATGGGACCACATGTCCTGAATATCATATCACTATGTATTATCGTCGTATGACTGGCTATGTAGAGAATGAAAAAATTGTTGATCCACTGTTTCCAAGACAGTTTATCCGGGTCTGCATCCAAGTGGTATAATCAGCTAAAACGTACTCAAATACGCTCTTAGAGGGACTTAGCTCAAGCCTTTTGGGTCAATAGAAGCACATGGCTGATATGGCCCCTGATCGAACAATGTTGCAAAACATGAATATGAAGTGCAATGAAAGCTTTCGACAATATTCACAACGATGGAGTGACGTCGCTTCTCAAGTGCACCCACCATTGACTGAAAAGGAGTTCACTACTTTGTTCACCAGTACATTAAAATTTTCCTATATTAATCACATGATTGGGTTTGCCACTAATAATTTCTCTGACATCGTCATGATTGGATAAATGATCGAAATAGCTATCAAGAATGGCAAGATAAACGGCTCTGACAATACTAACGAGAAAGAAGCTGAGGTTAATATAATGAGGTCTTATTTAGTTAAACATGGTGCCAAACCTTTTAAAGTGGTCAAGAAGAAAAAGAATTTGTAGGGTTTTCAATTTCATCCCTTCCATTGTTCGAGTGAAAAACTGCATTAAAAATGCTCTCAGCCAAATTAACTACACCACGACTTGTTCCACCACAGTGGCATCCAAATGAGAATTGGACCTATAAGGAGGTTCCTTGGATAAATCAAACTGGAATTCCAAATTGTTTAGCTAAGGTTCCTGGTAACCTTGAAGGAAATTTCCAAGATCCTTTAGAGCAAGCAATTCAAGAATGCAAGATAAATGAAGGGGTTAAGATTCAATACTCAGAAATCGTTGCTTCAACAAAGACTAATGTGACCAAATCTTGCGAAGAATATTGGGCGCAAAAAAAAATGGGAAAAGAAATCAAAAGGCTCCCATAGAGGTAATTCGAGATTGACCCATAGGTCTAAGAAAGAATGAGGCAGATGTAATCCAGAAGACACCTCAGATATCTATATCAGATTTTTCTAAAACCAGTAAGTCAAGGGGTAACTTAAGGAGTCTGATTAATACTACCCCAGTTACAGCTGAAATGAGCGTCCAGAACCCCCTCGATCACAGGAGAACATTTATTCGTTCAGAACGATCAAAGAAAGTAATAATCTCTCGAGCGAGAAAAACTCTGAAGGTTTTTCAAGAATCTATCTCAGATTTGTACCCTCATTTGGTTAAAGGCCAATACATTACACCAAGATTGGTGAAAGTGTCACCAAATCCTTATGCTCATTGCTATGATCAAAATAGCTTCTGTAATTTTCACTTGGGAGTATATGGGCATTCAACAGGGAATTGTTGGTCACTGTTAAAAGAAATAGAGACGCTCGTTGACAAGGGAGTCTTGACACAAGAAATGATCAAGAAATGGGGGGCAAATAAAGATGAAAATCCTCGGCCAAGTACACACCCAACATTCGAGGAATGATAGATGCAAGCTAAATAAACAAGTGGAAGTTGTTATCTACCACTATAGTACTTTTTATTTTCAGCATCTTGTTTGAACATGTTTTTTGTTCCTTTCTCCGCCTTGTGTGCAATAAATAAACTTGTGTTGCTTTTATGGTTATGAACAAAGAATTAAATTTTAATCTTGAAATTCTTGAGTATCAAGTAGATTAAATATTCTTTTAAATTTTTCAAGAGTTATAGATCTTTGGCAAGTGGTAAAATTATATCTTCCATATCCCATCCAACGCCAATTACTCGACCCGTACCAAAACCAAATTCTGACACTACAATTATCTGAGACTCTGAAGAAATGTCTCTACCTGTTTTTGAGACACTCACTCTAGATGTTTATCTTCTCGGGTAGAATTGATTGATGACACTACATTCCACCATATACATGACTTCATAAGTCACACATTTTTCCTTCCAAATACAAAACCATCATAAACCAAAAACCTCAAAAGAACCAAACTTTCAATTATACGGGAATCTTCCTGCAAGAAAAGACGATATGAGGCATCATGAATCAACTTATTGAAGATGATTTCGAGTGATTGGGGCATACTCAAAGAAGAAGGAAAAAGTGATTGATTGAAATAAATATATCATGCATTAATTACATTTTTTTTCACGTAAACAAAGTTAATCTTAAATATTCATCCCCCTGGAGATACCTCTTTTTACAAGTACTTCTATGTATGAGATGACTGAACTTCGCACATAAATCAAGCATGCAAATTCAGTGACATATCGCCCAAAGATGAATGAGGCATTTACAGGAGCAAATAAGAACCTTAAGAGGATCATTACAAAAACCACTGAAGCTTACAAAGATTGGCACGAGAAGCTACCTTTTTCCTTATATGCATATTGAATTATTGTGCGAACATATACTGGGGCAACACCTTATTGTTTAGTCTATGAGATGGAAGCAGTCTTACCAATTGAAGTTGAGATCCCATCATTTTGTATCCTAAAGGAGGAAAAATTAGAGAAGACTGAATGTATCCAAGCTCGATTTGATCAATTAAACCTTATTGATGAGAATCAATTGAAAGCTAAGTACCATGGGAAGATGTACCAGAAATGGATGATGGAAGATCACAACAAGAAAGTACATCCGAGAAAGTTCCAAAAGGGTGATCTAGTTTTCAAAATGATCTTGTCTATACATAAAGATTTCTGTGGGAAATGAATGCCCAATTGTGAAGGGTCCTATGTTGTAAAAAAGGTCTTTTCTGGAAAAGCATTGATCTTGGAAAAAATGGAGGGGAAAGTTATGAGAAACTAAATAAACTCATATTCTGTCAAGAAATATTATGCTTGAGAGAAAAAGGACAAAATGAAAAGGAGGCGTTCAAAGCAATTGAAGTATTATACTCATCTAGCAAAGAAAGAAGAAGGAAAAAAGAAAAAAAAGAAAAAGGAAAAAAAACAAAAAGGAAAAAAAGAAAAAAAAAGGAAAATTGAATCAAGATGGGTGACTTATTGAGCCTCAAGTTACAAGGTTGATCAAGTACAAACAAGAAGAGCAAGAAATGCTGGAGATATGAGAAAATGGAAATGAATCCAAAATTTGGCAGTCTAGAGGGATCCAGATGATGGAAAAATCCCCAACAAAGAAGATCCAAGTTAAGCAAGGCAAGGTGAAGGCATCAGAATGAATTGATCATTGGTTTGATTACCTTTAAACACTTATTTGGGCTTTTTTTATCTCTTTCTTTAGTAACCATAAGCCATGGCCTATGTTACGTACCTGAAAAGTTCATTCTAATCATACATGGATTTCTAAGTGAAAGAGAATATCTTCAGATTTCATTCCGCCTCTCAAGATTGATTTTTATTTGCAAAAATTGGTTTTTAAAATCTTTAATGCATGATATGAAAAATGATAAAGGGGGTTCAAGATGTAAATTTTTAAATAACATCTTGAAACCAAATGATGATTCGAGTTTAAAACCTAAAAAGGCGGCTCGAATATTGAATGGTGTAACAAATGACATAAGAGATGATCTTAAGCTCTTAAATGAAGCACCGCACATCCCAAAAGATGTTTCTGAGATTCTGGAATCAAGAAGTATCTCTACAAGATGAGCATAACAACCATTTCTTCAAGTTAGTGGAAGGCCGAAGCGACATACTGAACCAACTTGAAAGAACATACTTTACCAAAATCAACCTACACCTCAAATCAGTCAATAATTTTTGACACTTGCCATCGGACTATGATTTTTGAATGATTTAAAAGTGTAGTTGATTTATTTGATATTCATTAAATTTATTGTTTATGATTTGATTATATTGTGAACCTGAGAAGGGAATTACTTTGCAAAATTCTTTCATTCTTCAATAAAGAAAGGAGAAAAAACATTTTCAAACAGGACAGTCTCAAATGAGGAAGGTCCTTGAAGCAATCGTTGCTTATTCTACCTCTGTTGTAGAAAAAGAATGAACGAGGCCAGAATAATGAAGCACTTCACATTTTTGAAGGCAAGTGGTCTGAGAGTCCAGAAAGTCTGGAGAATTGAACTTGTGATGCTCTCATGTGACATCGTTAGCAATCTATCAAGAAAGGTTATCACTTATCTCATGCTGATGACGATAAACATCACCAGACAAATTATTTTCCCCAGCCATCAATCCACGTCTCTATCATATTCTCCAATCACAGAGTCATAAGTCCCATTAAGGTGTATTATGGGAATGAACAAGTCACTACTTGCACTTTGGTTATACTATAATGTTGGCTCAAGTCTTGATACATCATTGTTTCCTCTTCCATGCCGATCATTTTCATAGTCAGATTATATCCATTATGTCTTTCAGAAGATTGCTGAATTTGAAATTGAGAACTTATGGCACATAATAAGACATTGGAACATATTCTACACTTGTATGCCTGTCATATTGGGTAATATTGGTTACAAGATTCCAAAAGTTAAAATAACCAGTTTTACTATCAGCCAAACCTTTCCATGGTTCAGGAAGAGTGGGATATGGCAATGTTTATTTTGGAGCAGAAGAAGAGACATTCACTGTAGCAGTCATTGCAAGAAAATGCACTAACAAAAATCTTCTAGTTCATCCCTATGATGTTTATTTCTTCCAGTAAGGTTGTTACACTGGATGCCCTCAACAACAAGGTCGAGTCCATTAAATCTACTCATCAATTGCTCCAAACGATCACATTCAGTTCTTGAACATTTCAAGGATATGCCAAGACAGTAAAAGGCAACATCTGCATCACTGATTCCAGAGAAAAGAGACAGAACATTGATACCACCTGGGAACATGTCTTTAGCAGATTCTCCTCCTCGTGTATGGTTTTTAGGGAAAGCTAGAAGCATTTTCACCTCATCAGGTTCAAGAGGAACAACTTTATTCCTTCCAACCCATTCAAGATTCCATTTTCGGCAATCATCAAGAACATACTTCTGGTCACTCGAAGGTGGCTCATCGTCATAAGCTTCAAAAGCCTTACAGATCATTTTTGTCAATTTGGCACTTCTTGTACATGTTTGTAAACAGTTCAACTTTGTTCTTGGATCCCAGGAAGGTCACCAGTTTGTTGTCAATGGAAAAGCATCATGTATGGTGCATGGAGGAAGCAGAATAAGAGGAAATATGTTCTCAATTGGCAAATTATGAATGTAGCCCTTTTCCGTGTAGCAGTACAAAAATACTTTGAATCTACAAAGTCTGGCTCTACATCGTATAAGTACCATGACATTTTGGTCCAAACACCAACTAGAGAAAGCACCACGTTCTCATAGTAGAAATAAGGAGGCCCAATAGCATCTTCTTGAAGTGTTCTTTGAGTTATCTGATTTGGTTCGGTAGGAACCCCAAAACCAATCATTGGAATTGAAAGATGAACTGCATAATCGTCTTCATTAATAAGCTTCTTTTCAAGCTTCATCTGCTTCTTCCTTTTCCAAAAATCATAGCCCGAGTTTTGCCTTTTCTTGTAATTGGGGTCATTGCATAATGGCTTCCTATCTTCTCCTGAAATAAGTGCATCAGCAGCCTTAGCCATTTGTGCAGCACATATAAAATCTGTCAATTCTGCAATTGATGAATCTGGACCACATCTCTCTATGGTTATTGAAGCCTCAGCCTTTGAGTACCCTATTTTCGTCAAGTATAACAGTTTATTCTCCTCATCAAAATCAGAATTCAGGATTTCCTCGGTATCAGAAGAACTATCAATATCTTTGAAATCATCCTGAAAGATCACTTCATAATCAGATGAGTAGTTATCAGAATCAACATGTTGCATGAAAAAGTATATTCCAGAAATAGTCTTCACTGAAAAATGGGCACCTCATTCAGAAAAGACACATATCTCAGACGTTTCTGTCAGAATGATTGATTACTTCTTAAGTCTGTGACAACATGAAGAGATTTCCTCAAGTTACTTGGCAACTGTTGTTTAGTGACACCATACTGAGAGCATTCAAGATAAACATATTTGGGGCACGAATAAATCCACATGTACCCATAACAGTGCATTGTCAAAATTGGACCTCATAGGGATCATGAGATTCAAGTCAAACAGACATTAAAAGTAAATTAGAATTAGAATGTTGGGGGCATTTTGAAGGCCCAAGTCAGACAGATCCATGTGGGACATCTTGAAAGCCCATTTTCAACCATAAATAGAATGGTGGGGCATTTTGAAAGCTCATAGCAATATTAATATTTGGGCATTCTTGGAGGCTCTTCTCAGCAAGAAGTAATGTTGAGCATACTTTTAACATCTGTATCAACAAATGTTGGGGTATTTTGAAGGTTACTTTAGACAGATCCATGTGGGGTATTTTGAAGACTCAGATTAACAAGAAACTAATGTTGGGGCATGCTGAAAGCCCCTTTCAATCAGAATCAGGAACGTTGGTGCATTTTGAACATCTGTAGAAGCAAATACTGGGGCATGCTGAAAGCCCACATCATCATGTGTTAAAGATCATTGATTTTGAGAAAATATTTCCAATCAGACAGAAAGATATGAAGAATGAAAAGGGTAAAACAGTGACAGTCAAGCTATTTATACATAATTGCTTCGTTCATCAGGCAGTTACATCAGGGTCTTATTATTGAACAAATATTTACTCGGCAAGTTTGGTTTCAAATACCCAATCTTCTTAACCATGTGTCACATGACAGCGTGTTCTTTGTTAATCTACATCATGGTTGCATGAATAAAGATGGTCCTCAGGCAAACTAGTCGATCCAGGGTTCAATTCCTCAAAATCTCGGCTTTGAATTTTGTATTTTATGTGTCGGTGATGATTGGAAATATTTCTTTAAGATTCCTGGCAGTTAGTTTCAACCATAATGTTGAGGTTATGAAGCTGTTTTTCACATCAGTTGTTGTTTGCTTGATGACATTAAATAAAGAGGCTCAGATTACATTACCCTTACTCCCATTGTTTTTGGTGTTATCATTGCCAGCCAAGGTGAACAGAGTTTTCATCTATTTTGGTTTTATCATGTGCGTTTCATCCCCAGCGGCAAGAATTTCATGGATATCGTTCTATACATGGCTCCTATAGCTGATGTGTTTTCATTTCTTACAACACTCATTATGGAAGAAAACATGATCGGTATTACACTTTCCCTTGCCCAAGATGATATAAAGATCAGTTGGTATCTCTTATTCAATTCGACAATAGCATATTTTGTGAATTGGACCAATTTTTTGGTCATGCCAGCATTTCATTTGTATTCCCACTGAGTTTTGTTTTTAAGAGGTCTTGTGACATCATACAAAAGCTTTGAACACTGTGCAAAGAGCTTCAGTGACCAGAAATCTGTGCAGAAGTCACAAGAAATGATGAATGTTTGTCAAATACTTTACAAACATCTGAGCAGAAACCACATGAGATGATGAATGTGTTGTCAAATGTTTTACGAACCAGTTATTCTGGTACTGAACCAATGTTGCAATCATATGTTATTTCCATTTATGGATCCAAGATGAAGTTTGTCTTCTTCAACCCCAAGGTCAGAAGTGAGACATGATGAATATTTCTTTCCATTGAAGGGAAGCAGAAATTTTAATAACAAGAAACTAGTGGAGCCAATTAATGTTGAACGACATGATATTGTTAAACATCTCGACATGATATGGTCCAAGTTGCCTTATTCGAGATCTGATTAGATGTGAAAACATGAAAGGAATTATGATAAATCCTCCTTGTGATGTGTTTCAAAAGTCAAATCAGAACATACTCTATTCTCCTAATTAATCTTTGCAGAGTTTGACATATCTACATCTATACTCTTCAAAGATGATAGATTCTCTTTTCAAAGATGAAAGCTTTATTGAATTTATGCACAAGTCCAAGCAGAGAAAGTTGGTTTTATCCAAGACAAAATGGGGCATCAAGGTTATAATTTTGATTACGGCAAGAGTTCCATAAATGAAACATTTCTTCTGAGACTTAAATGAAGCAAATAAGGCACAAAGATTGCTCTTCCAAATCAGAAATGCAATTTGAAATGACATTTTGACCAAATGAAGGAAGACCGAGTTCACCAATTTGAAATCAAATAAAAATGAACTTAATATTCATGCATCATATTTAGGCATTTGCAAAATTAGGTGCATTTCCATTCATTTTATCCATGTTAAATGTTGACAGGAATTTCAAAGATTTTAGCAAAGATTCAAATCCATCACAATGGATCAATCTTTCCAGAAAGAGTTCATAATGAGAACAACTCATCTGAAGAAGGAAGAAGAAGTTCATAATGAGAAGAGCTTGTTCAACCTTTTGCTCAAATCCATCACTTGATGGATCAGCTTTTCCAGAGAAAGTTCATAATGAGAAGAACTCATCTGAAGAAGGAAGAAGAAGTTCATAATGGGAAGAGCTTGTTCAACCTTTTGCTCAAATCTATCAATTGATGGATCAGCTTTTCCAGAGAAAGTTCATAATGAGAAGAACTCATCTGAAGAAGGAAGAAGAAGTTCATAATGAGAAGAATTTGTTCAACCTTTTGTTTGAATTCATCATTTGATGGATCAACATTGCCAGGTAGAGTTCATAATGAGAAGAACTCGTCTGAAGAAGGAAGAAGAAATTCATAATGAGAAGAATTTGTTCAACTTTTTGTTTGAATTCATCACTCGATGGATCAACTTTTCCAGAGAAAGTTCATAATGAGAAGAACTCATCTGAAGAAGGAAGAAGAAGTTCATAATGAGAAGAGCTTGTTCGACCTTTTGCATGACTCTATCACAGTAGGAGATATATCATCATCAGCATTTCCAGAAGGAGTTCATAATGAGAAGAACTCATCTGAAGAAGAAGAAGTTCACAATGAGAAGAGTGTAACAACCCGATAATATCAAAATAATAGTTAAATGGAATTGAAGATTTAATTGTGAAAATTGGTAATTTTTAGGGACTAAACTGAAAGATTTTAAAACTTGTAGCTTGTTTTAGAGTTAAAGAAAATTCAGGGACCAAGCCCTGAATTTACCCAAAAAGTTAGGTATTTGGTTTATATATATGATATGCGTGAATTGGGTTCTGAAAATCAGAACCCAATTCCTCCCAAATTTCCATTTCCTTACCTCAACTTCCGACGACGATTCCGACACCGTCCGAATTCCGATCGTCGTTTTGAAAGTACCATCGTGTTCGTTATCGAGTCAGGAACAATCCCCTCAATTTAATTGAAGCGAAACGCTACCAAACACCGTGAATTTCAAGTCAAAGCATCGACGTTTTTTTTAAGCTCAATCGCCTAGAAAATCCTAAATTCATCGTCGATCGCTACTCCGTTTACGACACCTCCCGCACCATCGTGTTCCTTGTGCCGTTCTGAGTCCGCCGGTGTCATCCTCGATCTACGTTGACGACGGCGCGTGGGGAGGTGAATCAGTCAAAGATTCGGCCGAGTCGAAATCGAGCTCTTCGCCGTTCAAAAATTTGAACCGATTTTAGTAAGTATCTCGAAATCGCTCAAAATAATTTTTAGAAATTTTTCCGTGATTTTTAGAGCCCCAGAGGACGTCGCACGCGCCACACGCGCCGCCGCAGGCGAGTGAACGCTGGAAACCGGTTTTAACCGGTTTTGAACCGGTTTTGACCGGTTTGACCGGTCACGACCCGACCCGTTGACCCGACCCGACCGTTGACCCGACCCGTTGATCGGTGCTATTCTGGAAATTAATTTAGTTTTGGTGCTATTTTGGGAATTAATTCGAAAAGGGTGCTATATTGGTAATTATTTTAAAAAGCGTGCTATTTGTGTAAAATGTTTGACAGTTTGTTGACCTCCTTTGACCAGAACTTTGACCGGCTTTGACCGGCTATTAAACGACCTTTGTTTTCGACCACAAATACATATTCTGATAGTTTTCGACGTCCCGAATCCGTTTATGGGGTCCGTTTTACTAAATTCAAACCCGAAAGTCTCCAAATCGTCAGTCAAACCCGTTGAATTTATTTTTGACCAAGAATTCGAAATTTCGGAAGGTCATACTTTATGTTTTTCGACGTCCTGAATTTGATTCCGAAGTCTGTTTTGCCAAATTCTGACCCGAAATTCCCGAATCGAGCTTGTAAACCCAAAAAGGCTTAATATTTTAATAGTTTGATTATTTAAATGAGATTTGGTCAAGGATTTTTTTCAATAAAATATTTTATGAAGGTACTCGTGTTTCACCTGAGCAAGGATCAATTAGGTCCGGTATTATCCGTTCGTTAGATCAGCCTGAACCGCGTACTACGAGAATTACCCGTAGGTTTCCGTATATTATTTAAATAATATTTAGATTATTTATATTAGGATTCCAATATGGATTTTTCCAATTCGTAGGGTCTAGCGCTGCAGCAGAACGTGATCGACATACCCAGTAATAGGCTTCCCTATCTGATTTCCCAGACTGTTACAGGTGTGTTTCCTAACAGTATTATATTACTGATTTAAATAATTTATCTGAATACCGAGTATTTGATATTTGATTTGCTGTATATTCTAATATAATTTCTGAATTAAGGTATTTCATACCGATTTCTGAGATCTGCTTATCTGATATCTGAATTATTGATTTGAATTCTGATTTCCGTATTTCTACATATGGTTTCTAAGTATGAAATATTTGTTATGTTTTAAGTGATTAATCATTGTTTTCAATTGAATACATTCATTGTCATTTGGGGGGTATTGTTGAAGGAAGATTATCTGCAGACTTCTCGGCTTTGTGCTCAGGGTCTAAATGGCATGTGCGGTTGGGTGTATGGTTCTGGGAAACCTACACAACTATGATGTGAACGGATGGGGGTAGTGTTCATGTTTTTAATAAAAAATAAAAACATATTGCATAAACCGATTTCATTGAAAGATTTTATCTGTATATTTTTCTTATATACTGTATGGAGCACACTGAGCTTTTTAGCTCATTCTGTAGTTTTTACCCTTTTTCAGATAGTAGCAGACAGTAAGCTAGCAGATTTGGCATCAGTGGAAATCAACTACTTATTTTGTACGAACATATATTTCTATATGTTTTTCAGTTATGTTTGGTGACATGTATTTGCTATAATTTTGGACATATCTGTATTATTAATATAATGTATTGTAAGATATTAAAAAAAAAACCTCTGAATGGGATATGTGACCACTTAGGTTTAAGTCTAACTCACAGAACGGGTCTAGGGGGTTATATTTGGTGGTATCAGAGCTTTCGGTTTTAAACACTCGGACTGTATATAGGTCCTAAATTTTGGATTTTTAAGAAATAAAAAAAATGTCACCTTATGTTATGATTTAAAGTTTTCTCGAGATCCTTGATGCTAATCTGACACATGTTTCAAATTCTTTCTGTAGAGCCTTATAGATCCAATGATGAATGCTGCTAGAGGTCGTAGGACAGGACGTGGACGTGGTAGAGGGCGAGTCACTCGACCTTCTGTTACGATAGATGATCCGATGTCAGCACGTGATCCTCCTGTTCCGCAAGTAGATCCGACTCTTTCTCATGATGATCAGTTTACTCCCGTGAGAGACCCTATCGTCACTGAAGATGAGGATACTGAGATGAATGAAGACGCCATTAATAGAGCTATCTTCCGCATGTTTCAGAGAGCTGCTAGAGCCCCTAGTAACATGACTGCAGTGGAGATTTCAAATTCTCTGGTTGCTGCTAGTGTAGTACCATTTGAGGGTATTACTGGTGGACCTCCGACAGACGCTGAGTATTGGCTGGAGGACACAGAGAGGATTATGGATGAGATGGACCTCAGACCTGAGTAAAAGTTAAAGGGGGCCCTAACTATGTTGAAGAAAGAAAGCTTCAGATGGTGGCAATCCATTTCTGGTAGTATTCCGAGGAACCAATTAACATGGGATCTTTTCAAGACGCGTTTCCGGAGTCGCTACATCGGAGAGAGATATCTGCAGGAGCGACACCAGGAGTTTCAGAATCTGGAGCAGGGTAATATGTCTGTTATGGATTACGAGGTTGAGTTCATCCGATTGAGCCGATATGCTCCTGGACTTGTGGACACTGAGACAGATCGATGCTTGAGGTTCGAGAATAGACTCAGGTATGAGATCAGGAGTCGAGTCGCTACCCATCGAGAGGGGAATTTTGATGCTTTGGTTGAGATAGCCAAGACTGCTGAGGAAATAGAGCGACTGGGTATGGAGCACAGGAGAGATAGTGATCGAGCTCAAACCCGATTCAGGAGGCCTTCTGGTTCTGTTAATTCTTCTGCACATCCTAGCAAGAGAGGCAGGGGTGATTCCTTTCAGAGAGGCGGTGCGAGTGTCAGACCTGTTGCATCTGGTGCTTCAATTTTTCAGTCTACTAGACATGGAGGATCTTCTGGGTTGCAACCTTTGCAGACATGTGATTACTGTAGGAAACATCATCTTGGGGAATGCAGAAGAAAATTTGGCACATGTTTTAGATGTGGTTCTAGTGACCATATTATAAGGGATTGCACAGTGTCAGTTTCTACGGTTCAGACACCAGCTCGTACTCCCGCTCGTACTCAGAGTACTGTTCAGACTCCTGCGGGTGGTCGTACTCAGGAGAGAGCACCTGGATCAGTTAATAGGGGCCGAGCATCTCAGAGTAGGGTCAAGTCAGATCCGAGGCCAGACAACCTGCATTGGTTTACACTGCTAGACTTCGACAAGATCGTGATGGGCCAAATGTGACTGCAGGTACTGTTACTATTCATTCAGTTCCATACTTTGCATTGTTTGATAGTGGCTCTACAAATTCCTATGTATCACATTCCGTTTCTAAGGGTCTAAATATTCCTGTTGAGAACACTGAGTGTTCAGTGATAGTTCAAAGTCCCTTAGACCAATCCATCATGTTGGATCGTATTTTTAGAGAGTGCCCTATAGAGATCAATGGGGAGATTTTTCTGGCTGACCTGATGGAGTTACCCTTTAAAGAGTTCGATTTGATTCTCGGCGTAGATTGGTTGGACAAACATCGAGTAAATATTGATTTTGAGACTAAGAGAGCTGTTCTGAAGACCTCAGATAATCAAAAGATTGTAATGATCAGGGAACGACGTGGATTTCTGACGAATGTTGTGTCTGCTTTAGTAGCGGAGAAGATGATCAGGAAGGGTTCCGAGGCGTTTCTTGCTTATATTTTGGACACTAGGAGATCGCAATCCGATATTGAAGGCATCCGAATTGTCAAGGAATTTCCCGATGTTTTTCCCGAGGAGTTGCCTGGATTACCTCCAGATAGAGAAGTCGAGTTTGTGATTGAAGTCTATTCTGGTTCCACCCCGGTTTCAATGGCTCCTTATCGTATGGCCCCAAAGGAGCTTAAAGAACTGAAAATCCAACTCCAGGAGTTGTTGGACAGGGGATTTATCCGACCCAGTGTATCACCGTGGGGAGCCCCAGTTCTCTTTGTCAAGAAGAAAGATGGGACGTTGAGACTCTGTATCGATTATAGGAAACTGAACAAGCTCACGGTGAAAAACAAATATCCTCTGCCCAGAATCGACGATCTATTTGACCAATTTCGAGGGGCTTCTATCTTTTCAAAGATAGACTTAAGATCTGGTTATTATCAACTTAAAGTGAAAGATTCGGATATTCCGAAGACTGCTTCCGTACTCGATATGGGGCATTATGAGTTTTTAGTGATGTCATTCGGGTTAACTAATGCCCCTGCTGCTTTTATGGATCTGATGCATAGGGTATTTCGACCTTATTTGGACCAGTTTGTAGTTGTATTCATTGATGACATACTGGTGTATTCTAGAAGTGAAGCAGAACATGAGGAGCATTTAAGGATTGTTCTTCAGACTCTAAGGGAGAATAAGTTATACGCTAAGTTGAGCAAGTGTGAATTCTGGCTCAGCGAAGTGACTTTTCTTGGACATATCGTCTCTGCTGATGGTATTCAGGTGGATCCGAGCAAAGTGGAGGCTATTATGAACTGGAAGCAACCCAGAAACGTCTCTGAGATCCGTAGTTTCTTGGGCTTAGCTGGTTACTACCGTCGTTTCGTTGAGGGGTTCTCCCTTATTGCAGCTCCTCTGACGAAACTATTGAGGAAATATGTTCCATTTGTCTGGTCTGAGGACCAACAAACTAGCTTTGAGAAATTGAAGACTGTTTTAACTCAAGCCCCAGTGTTGATTCAGCCTGAATCTGGGAAGGATTTTTCTGTCTACAGTGATGCTTCTCATTCTGGATTAGGATGTGTTTTGATGCAAGAGAAGAAGGTTGTCGCTTATGCGTCACGTCAGTTAAGGTCGCATGAGCGTAATTATCCTACTCACGATCTGGAATTATCTACGGTGGTTTTTGCTTTAAAGATCTGGAGACACTACCTCTACGGAGAAAAGTGTTATATCTATACTGATCATAAGAGTCTGAAGTATTTGCTTACTCAGAAAGAATTAAATTTGAGACAGCGTCGCTGGTTGGAGCTTTTAAAGGACTATGATTTTGAGATAGAATATCATCCAGGGAAGGCTAATGTAGTGGCAGACGCCTTGAGCCGTAAGGCGATATCAGATTTCAGAGCCTTATTTGCCAACTTGAGCTTATTTGATGATAATAGTTTGTTAGCAGAGTTACAGGTTAAACCTACTTTGGCCGAGGAGATTAAGGCTAAACAACTCCTTGATAACTCGTTGCTTCCCATTATTGAACAAGTTAAGCAAGGATCGAGTTCGGAGTATACTGTGGACCAGGATGGTATTTTGTGTTTTCACGGTCGTTACTGCGTCCCTAGAGATGATGAGTTGAGACAGATTATTCTTCAGGAGGCTCATAATAGTCTTTATGCTATACATCCTGGTGGGGACAAAATGTACAATAATCTCAAAGAGCGCTACTTTTGGACTGGTATGAAGAAGAATATTTCAGATTTTGTGGCAAGGTGTTTGACTTGTCAGCAGGTTAAGGCAGAGCACCAGCATCCGTCTGGATTGTTACAGTCAATTAAGATTCCTGAGTGGAAATGAGAGCGTATTACGATGGACTTCGTTACTGGTCTTCCTCTAACTCCTTCCAAAAAGGATTCTATTTGGGTGATTGTTGATCGACTCACCAAGTCAGCGCACTTTATCCCTATTCGGGTTAATTATTCTCTGGATAAACTGGCTAAGTTGTACATTTCTGAGATCGTTAGACTTCATGGTGTTCCATTGTCTATCATATCTGATCGAGATCCGAGATTCACTTCTAGGTTCTGGAAAGCTTTGCACGAGGCTCTGGGTACTCGTTTGAATTTCAGTACAGCTTTTCATCCTCAAACTGATGGACAGTCTGAGCGAGTGATTCAGGTGTTGGAGGATATGTTACGGGGTTGTGTGATTGATTTTCGTGGTAGTTGGGAAGATTTCTTGCCGTTAGCTGAGTTTGCTTACAATAATAGTTATCAGGCGAGTATTCGCATGGCACCGTACGAGGCTCTGTATGGCCGTAGATGTCGTACTCCTATATGTTGGACAGAGTTACATGATAGAAAAACTTTGGGTCCAAACTTGGTTCGAGAGACTGAAGATACTGTCAGACTGATCCGTGATCGCTTAAGAGAGGCATTTGATAGGCAGAAGTCATACGCAGATAAGCGACGTAAGGATATCGAGTTTGAGGTTGGAGATCAGGTTTTTCTCAAGGTATCTCCATGGAAGAAGGTATTGAGATTTGGACGTAAAGGTAAACTGAGTCCGCGATTTATTGGGTCGTATTGTATTCTGAAGAAAGTTGGACATGTTGCTTATCAGCTTGAGTTGCCTTCCCAGCTCAGTCGTATTCATGATGTTTTTCATGTTTCTATGTTGGGGTGATACCGTCCAGATCCAGATCACATCATTCAGGTTGATGAGGTAGAGCTGAGACCTGATTTGTCATATGAGGAGGAGCCTGTTCAGGTTTTAGAGAGGGATGAGCGAGTCCTTCGGAATAGGTGTATTCCAATGGTCAAAGTGCAGTGGAGTAATCGTAGCCCCTCAGAAGCTACTTAGGAGACATTGGAGTCAATGGAAGTTCAATTTCCTCATCTGTTTTCATAAGGTAAATTTCGAGGACGAAATTTCTTGTAGAGGGGGAGAATTGTAACAACCCGATAATATCAAAATAATAGTTAAATGGAATTGAATATTTAATTGTGAAAATTGGTAATTTTTAGGGACTAAACTGAAAGATTTTAAAACTTGTAGCTTGTTTTAGAGTTAAAGAAAATTCAGGGACCAAGCCCTGAATTTACCCAAAAAAGTTAGGTATTTGGTTTATATATATGATATATGCGTGAATTGGGTTCTGAAAATCAGAACCCAATTCCTCCCAAATTTCCATTTCCTTACCTCAACTTCCGACGACGATTCCGACACCGTCCGAATTCCGATCGTCGTTTTGAAAGTACCATCGTGTTCGTTATCGAGTCAAGAACAATCCCCTCAATTTAATTGAAGCGAAACGCTGCCAAACACCGTGAATTTCAAGTCAAAGCATCGACGTTTTTTTTAAGCTCAATCGCCTAGAAAATCCTAAATTCATCGTCGATCGCTACTCCGTTTACGACACCTCCCGCACCATCGTGTTCCTTGTGTCGTTCCGAGTCCGCCGATGTCATCCTCGATCTCCGTTGACGGCGGCGCGTGGGGAGGTAAATCAGTCAAAGATTCGGTCGAGTCGAAATCGAGCTCTCCGCCGTTCAAAAAGTTGAACCGATCTTAGTAAGTATCTCGAAATCGCTCAAAATAATTTTTAGAAATTTTTCCGTGATTTTTAGAGCCCCGGAGGACGTCGCACGCGCCACACGCGCCGCCGCAGGCGAATGAACGCTGGAAACCGGTTTTGACCGGTCACGACCCGACCCGTTGACCCGACCCGACCCGACCGTTGACCCGACCCGTTAACCGGTGCTATTCTGAGAATTAATTTGGTTTTGGTGCTATTTTGGGAATTAATTCGAAAAGGGTGCTATATTGGTAATTATTTTAAAAAGGGTGCTATTTGTGTAAAATGTTTGACAGTTTGTTGACCTCCTTTGACCAGAACTTTGACCGGCTTTGACCGGCTATTAAACGACCTTTGTTTTCGACCACAAATACCTATCCTGATAGTTTTCGACGTCCCGAATCCGTTTTTGGAGTCCGTTTTACTAAATTCAAACCTGAAAGTCTCCAAATCGTCAGTCAAACCCATTGACTTTATTCGAAATTTTTCGACGTCCTGAATTTGATTCCGAAGTCCGTTTTGCCAAATTCTGACCCGAAATTCCCGAATCGAGCTTGTAAACCCAAAAAGGCTTAATATTTTAATAGTTTGATTATTTAAATGAGATTTGGTCAAGGATTTTTTTTCAATAAAATATTTTATGAAGGTACTCGTGTTTCACCTGAGCAAGGATCAATTAGGTCCGGTATTATCCGTTCGTTAGATCAGCCTGAACCGCGTATTACGAGAATTACCCGTAGGTTTCCGTATATTATTTAAATAATATTTAAATTATTTATATTAGGATTCCAATATGGATTTTTCCAATTCGTAGGGTCTAGCGCTGCAGCAGAACGTGATCGACATACCCAGTAATAGGCTTCCCTATCTGATTTCCCAGACTGTTACAGGTGTGTTTCCTAACAGTATTATATTACTGATTTAAATAATTTATCTGAATACCGAGTATTTGATATTTGATTTGCTGTATATTCTGATATAATTTCTGAATTAAGGTATTTCATACCGATTTCTGAGATCTGCTTATCTGATATCTGAATTATTGATTTGAATTCTGATTTTCGTATTTCTGCATATGGTTTCTAAGTATGAAATATTTGTTATGTTTTAAGTGATTAATCATTGTTTTCAATTGAATACATTCATTGTCATTTGGGGGGGTATTGTTGAAGGAAGATTATCTGCTGACTTCTCGGCTTTGTGCTCAGGGTCTAAATGGCATGTGCGGTTGGGTGTATGGTTCTGGGAAACCTACACAACTATGATGTGAACGGATGGGGGTAGTGTTCATGTTTTTAACAAAAAA
Organism: Hibiscus syriacus; assembly: GCF_006381635.1. Classification (NCBI taxonomy): domain Eukaryota; kingdom Viridiplantae; phylum Streptophyta; class Magnoliopsida; order Malvales; family Malvaceae; genus Hibiscus; species Hibiscus syriacus. Next base: position 124,474 of record NW_024063093.1, read on the forward strand.
TAAAAACATATTGCATAAACCGATTTCATTGAAAGATTTTATCTGTATATTTTCTTATATATATACTGTATGGAGCACACTGAGCTTTTTAGCTCATTCTGTAGTTTTTACCCTTTTTCAGATAGTAACAGACAGTAAGCTAGCAGATTTGGCATCAGTGGAAATCAACTACTTATTTGTACGACATATATTCTATATGTTTTCAGTTTGTTTGGTGACATGTATTTGCTATGGACTATCTGTATTATTAATATAATGTATTGTAAGATATTAAAAAAAAAACCTCTGAATGGGATATGTGACCACTTAGGTTTGAGTCTAACTCACAGACCGGGTCTAGGGGGTTACAAAGAGCTTGTTCAACCTTTGCTAGATTACATCACAGAAGGAGATAAATTGTCATCCCCAGTGGAAAAGTTCATAATTAGAAGAACTAATCCAAAGAAGAAATTATTCAACATTGCCATCATAATCAAGTGAAGTCAAATGGATAAAAAAAATTTATTATCTTTTCGTCTTTGCTCTATTCTTGTTAACACAAGAATGAGCAAAGAGGGGTAGCTGAAGATACTATTTTTTTACCCATTTTTTATTGATATTATTATTATTATTTTATTTATTATTATTATTAAAATTATTATTATTACAAATAGGCCAAAATCGGGGCCCAATTACAAATCTGGAAGCCCAACCAAATGGCCTAACTGAAACCCTAAACTAATTTAGGGTTTTAACTAAGGTTTTCTAAACCCTAGCTCCCAGCCGCCTCAATCTTCCAGAAGGCCAGCCGCCACCTCTGCTCAGCCGCCACCTCCACATTGATGCTTCAGCTGCTTCCACGCCGCCGTCAGTGCCACGCCACCTCACCGAGCTTTCCAGAAGGCCAGCTGCCCCTCCCCACGCGAAGCCCTATGGTGAGTCACCACTATAGTCCGATGACTCACCTAGGGTCGCCATTTGAGACCGGTCCGAGAGCCACACCGTCGATGGCTATAAAAGCCATCGACCACCTGCAGAAAAAGAGAAGAAAGCAACAGAGAAAAACGAACAGCCACGAAAAAAGAAAAGAGATACGAACAGATGAGGAAAACAGAGGAGCAACAGACCACACAGAACCCAGCAAGACCCAACACCACCAACAACAGTAAACTACCAACGATCTCAGTCAACAATAAATAAAAAAGAAGAGAAAAAGAGCAACTTACCTTCAGAGTACCCCAAACGTCGCCGGAAACCACCGAAATCCGAAGGTAAAAATTTAGATATATAGAATTTGAGGTTTCTTTAGAACAAGGAGAGGTCATATTCGGGTTTAGGAGAGCACGACCTTCATTTTAATGTATTTTGGCATTTTCTGGCCACCATGGATGGTGGCCAGCGGGGGCAATTAGCGCCTAAATAAGGTGGCCGGCCGGGATTAAGTTATCTCCGACGTGAAAATGTAGAGAGAAGCCAGAGATAACTCTGGTTCTCTCATTGTAGAGAGATAAGAGGAAAAGAAGAGAATGAGGAGAATGGCCCGAAGGGTCGGTTTTTGGGCTTAGAAACCCCTCCCCAAACGACATCGTTTTGGGGGAGGGGTATGTTTGTAATTTCACCACTGGACAAACCATTTCTGCGGCCCTTCAGGTTTTGTAAACAATTCATTTTAGTCATTGAAATTGACTTTTATGCCTTTTAATTCGTTATTTAAATTTTGTGTTTATTATAATTTAGTCACTACAATAAATTTCCATATATTTTAATTTAGTCTCGTAATTTTATTTTATATTATTTTAGTCCTTTCCAGTACAATTACATACTTTAGGGTAAATAACCGATTTAGTCCCTTATTATTTAATTAATATTTATTTTAATCCTGTATAATTTTATAGGTTAAATTACATTGTTAATATTTATGTTTTATAATATTTCAAATTGGAGCTTTTAATTTTAATAATTGATATTTTAATAATTGATTAATAATTAAGGGTTAAATTACTATTATTAATTATATTTCAAATTATGTTTTAATTTAGATAATTTATATTTTAATACTATAGGATTTTTTTCATTTATTTATCTATTTGCAATATTATTTTATTATTACTTTTAATATATATATGTAAATTATTACTTTCATTATTATTTTTATTATATATATATATATTGGTTTAAATAATAATATTTATTTATTTTTAATATCAAAGAAAAAGAAAGTCTTAAAGCTAGATGTCTTATTCTGATATTTAAAAATAAATAAATATCTTACTTATAAAAACCAGAAAACACATATTGTTTTATTTTATTAGAATTTTTTTAATATTTAAATATTAAGAAAGGGCAGTCTTAAAGCAACTGGATGTCTATTTTCTGATATTTTTAAATAAATATTTTACTTTTATCAATTATATATATTAATATAATTTTTATTTATTTTTAGATAAATATTTATCAAATTTATTATTTTTTTTATATATTAAGAAAGAGTTGTCTTAAAGCACCTAGAAGCCCTTTTCAGATATTTCTAAATAAATAAATATATTGTTTAATAAAATATATACATTAATATATTATCTTAAAATTATATTAATAAACTTAACATAATTATGAATTAAATATATTTTTGAACTTTTAAAATTTTAATAATAGAGACAATTTATAATTAATAAGTACCAATTTTGGGCGTTGTAGGAGTGCTAATCATTCCCTAAACGTAACCGACCACGAATCCCTTTTTATTTCTAAAAAGAACGAATTTTTGGTTAAACGCAGATCAATTTATCTTTTAACTGATGTTTTCTTAAAAAACTCTTTTAAAAGGTAATTTTTAGGTATTCGACCTACCTGACCCAAAAGGCCGATGACGACTCCCAAACCATTTTTTTAATTATTTTTTATCCACATTATTTTTCCCGCCAAGTAAAAATTCGTGCCCGGACGAAAATCGGTTACGACACTCGGATCGAATGGACTCGAGCTCGACTCGAGTTCTTAACGAGCCGAAACGAGCTACTCGATATTCGACTCGAAAAGCTCGTGAGCAACTCGAAAAAATGTTATATTATAATTTTAGATTTTTTAAAATTACATTATAAAAAATTTATTAAAAATACATTATTGATAATTAATTTTTTTAAAAAATATATTAAAAATTCTATAATACAACTACCCTCAAAATTTAATATTTTTAATTAAGCAACCCAAGTCCAATTCTTATATTGTATATTACTAAAAAAACTCATTTAATTAAGCACATGTTAGATTACACCTCAAATCCTAAACCTAAACCCTAAACCCTAAATTATAAATCTAACTCTTAAACCCTAAACCTTAAACCCTTAATCTAATTATATGATAGGGTACTAAAAAATAAAAGCCCATTTAATTACGCACGTGTTAGATTACACCCTAAATCCTAAACTTAAACCTTAAATTATAAATTCTAAACCCTAAACTCTAAATCTTAAATCTTAAATCCTAAACCCTTAATCCGATTATGTGATAAGGGTTAAGTGCACATGATAATAGTGCATTACATAAAGTGATAGATTGGATCTTGATAAAAAAAATTGGGGACGTACTTAATATTTAAAAAAAAATAGAAATATAAATTAGATGAGACAACTGAAAACTTACCATAGATAAACCCCATTCTGATCAACATGGGTAGTTGCTAAAATATCCATATTTGGGCTTTTCTCATTGGATTTGTTTACTTTTCTCATTTTATCATGTTGTATTATGAAAATAACTACAAATAGTAGGTGGTACAGTAGATACAACTTTTAAATATTTCCCATAAAAACCCCCCACCAAACCTCGCCATGAAACATTAAAACAGTTATTTATATTTTTTAGATTAAACTTTGAAAAAGTGTTAACTTTTAAACCTTGGAATCCAGTTTCCTAAGCCTCTCAGTTCTGCTTGCGGTGAAGATGAAATGTCTTGTTGCAGTCTTACTCCATTTTTTCTTTGGCTCTTCGTATCTTTATCACTTTCGACTGCAACCAAAGCTAAAGTCCCAACCATCATAGTGTTCGAAGAATCCTCCGTGGATTCGAGAAACAACAATGTGATTTCCACGCTTTTGAAGAGCAATTTCCGGCCTTATGGCCGTGATTTTTATGACGGTCAACCAACGGGACGCTTCTGCAATGGTCGAATATCTCCCGATTTCATCTCCGCTGCTTTTGGACTGAAGCCAGCCATCCCAACTTACTTGGATCCGACTTACAATATATTCGATTTCGCCACCGGCGTTTGCTTTGCTTCCACCGGAACTGGTTACAACAATGCAACCTCCAAAGTGCTCGCCATGAAACATTAAAACAATTATTTATATTTTTGTCTATTTTTGTCTTTTGATGCGAAAAGGACGGGAAGTGTCGACGTTGGAACGATAGTCTTTTGGTGGTTTTGTAGCCGAAACTTTGACTTGAGTTTCCATGGAAGAAGCAGATAGTGATTGTTGCGCTGGAGTTGAAGATTGTGGTGGTTATGCAGGAAGAATGGACTGTTCGGGCAGAGTAGGAATCACATATGGTGGTGGCTGAGGGGATACCAAAGTTGATGTTGGATATAAAGGGGCAGAGAAAATAGACACAGTTGGTCATGTGAGTTATATCCCACATCGGTGGTTCTTAGGAATAAGGAGTAAAGTGGAGTGTATAAAAGAGGATGAGTTTCAGCACATGAAAATAAAACCCGACGAGCTTGAATCAAACTCAAAATCGAGCTTCAATTCGAGTTTGAATCGAGCTTAAAATCGAGTTTGAATTGAGTTTAAAATTGAGCTTCAATCGAGTTCGAGTCTCGAGCTTCAATTGAGCTTTTGAATTTTTTTTGAGTTCGAGCTTTTTCGATTTTGAGTCGAGTTTTAATATCATATTTCGAGTTCGGGTTGAGCTTGATACTTTTTAGCTTGTGAGTTTTCAAGTCGAGTTGAGCTTATTATAAATGGTTTCGAGTTCAAGTCGAGCTCAACAATACTCGAGTTCGACTCGGCTCGTTTACACCCCTAATTTGAGTGTATATTTTACCATATTATCCTTGTGTATGTTTTTTAATAAGTTAAACTTTAATATTAAATTATAAATATTTGAATAAAAAATTATAGAAATATTTTAATCATGTTTAACTTTTGAGAAAAAAATACATTTAGTATATAATAATATAATTAGTACATTAAATTTATATTTTTAAATAATTTTAATATAATCATATTTATTTATATATAATATAATATAAAAATAATATTGTGATCTCAAGTAGATAAATATAATATTTTTCAATGTATAAGATCTATTTTTTAATAACTCAAAGTTAGATGTAATTTTAAATAATTATATTTTTTTGCAATAATATCATTTTTCACCTCATGAAATTATAAATAATTTAAAAATAAAAATAATTTGAACTATTCAAATTTATTAATATATTACTAAATTATTATTTTTATATTATTATTATATTTATAGTTTTGAGTAAAACACGAAGAACAATAATTGAAAATGGCCTATATAAAATGAATTCATTATTTTAGAAATATTATTGTTCAAAGTGACAAGGATTGTGTAATACCTAAGAATTTGAAAGTAATAGTATTCCCACCATTTTAATTTAAAAAGTTATTATTGGTAATAAGTTATTACGTAATAATAATTTTTTCCATGAATCAAACGTGGATATATAATTTCAAAAAAGATTATTCTTCTATATAATGATATTTTGCAAACAAAACACCTTATAGGAAATATTTTATTACCCTCGGAATAGAATATTTTTAAACCAAACATAAATATGTGATTCCAAATTTTTTTTTCTCTAATAATCATCTTCTCTGTGAACTAAATGCCTCCTTAATAAATTTGAGCATCATCGTTCATTCTAATGAACTATATTGGTTAAATTTTATGATTAATAGTTATATTATGTTTAAGTAATTATTTTAATCCTTATATTTTAATTTAATATTTTTAATTTTTAATTTTAAAATTTTAATATTGATCATGGCATTGATTACGAAATTTTAAATTAATTTTTTATTTTGATAATTTTAAGTCTTATATTTTAATTATATTATTTAGATCATATTTGAAAAGTCAAATATTGAAAAATACATGAATGAAAATTGATAAAATAAGAGTATAAGGACTAAATTCATAAGTCATGTATAGTATATGTACTAAACATAGAGTTTGCCCGAAGTCGAAAAAAGAAAAAAAGAAAAACCCTAATGCAAAAATCCTAACATTTGGCAGGCAATATAAGCGGTGGCTTAAAACCATAAACCCTTCTTCCTCTTTCTCCACAACGCAGCAGTCCCGAAAGAGTTAGGTAAAGGAAATTTAGGGTTTTCTTTAACACGCTTCCATTTCGTCTCTGTTCATTTGCTTGTTTCTGTGATTTGGCTTTGCTATTTTGTATTGGTGCTGGGTTTTGTTTACCGAAACTTAAATGGGATCCTTTAGAACCGCTCAAATGTTGTTTCCTTTTAGTAAATATTGCTTCTTGATCATGTTTGGTGCCTTTTAAGTTTAATGGGCTTGAAGTTTGATTATGTTGTTAATTAAGTTTATTGTGATATGTTTTTAGGTCCTTTTTTTCTTGGGAAAGATTGAGAAATGCTAGTGTTGTTCGAGACTCCAGCGGGCTTTGCCCTTTTCAAAGTATTGGATGAAGGGAAGCTGAATAAAGTTGAGGTATTTTGATCTCCAAATCTTGTTATCGTTAGCTGGAAATCAATATATATATATATTAAATGTAGTTATTAACTGTGGAGAAGTGCCTTGATTGAATGGAATTAATGGTTTTATGTTTTAGTTTATGGAACTTTTCAATTTGGAGTTTTGGTTGAAGGTTATGGTTGTGTGTTGTTGTAGGACTTGTCGAAGGAGTTCTTGGCTGCAGATTCGGCAAGAAAGGTTATTAGTTTTTATGGTTTTGAGCACATTTTTACTATGAATCTTTTTTAACTATGAGCCGACCGATAATTTTATTACGTTTTTAGCTTGTCTCTTTGCAAGCCTTTTCCAAGTTTGAAAACACATCTGAAGCTTTGGAAGCGGCGACGAAACTACTTGAAAGCACACCTAGCAAAGGTCTGCGCAAATTCTTGCGGGCACATTGCGATGGTGAAACGTTAGGAGTGGCTGATTCAAAGCTTGGAAATGCAATTAAAGAAAAATTGGTCAGTTATTTCTCTTCATAAACAGATTCTAAGGTGATATTCCGCATTTCCATTCAGTAAAAATCTTATTTAGTGGAACTATTTGTCGGCAGAAAATTGATTGTGTTCACAATAATGCTGTTATGGAGTTGCTTAGAGGTGTGAGAACGCAGTTGACAGAACTCATAACGGGGCTAGGTGCACAAGACTTGGCTCCGATGAGTCTTGGTTTGTCTCATAGCCTCTCTAGATACAAGCTGAAGTTCAGTGCTGATAAGGTGCTTACTACTTATACATATTGATAATTTCTTGTGAACTTGATTGAGCATTATCTATTACCTTTTGAATGGAAACGTTTATTTGAACAATTCCAATGGTAGAAATATATATAAATAAGTTGGTTCAAATTTTGATGTTTCAGAGAAGGGATGACTTTAATGAGACAGAATTTCGGTTTACAGTGTAGTTGTATAGTTGATTGTTGCATTTTTTGATTTGACATTAATGACCAGCTGATCACTGAATGAAAGCATTAAAAACTGTAAAATGTGTTAACCATTTTCATAGAGCTAATCATTTGATGCTAAAATAGAATTTGCTATTCACATTTCATTGAAAAAGCTAATCCCTGCTAAACCAGTTCTGTCTCTCTTATTTGGATTTAAAGTTATTTGGGAGAAGCATTGGTATGGGTAAGAGGTGTGCCGATATAAGGATGAAGTTGTGAGCTATCTGATAATTGTTCTTTTAAAGAACTTCCATAATTTTGAAAGCTGCTTTGGGGTTTTTGACGGTATGCTATACTTGTATTGTTTTAGGTTGATACGATGATTGTTCAAGCCATTGGCTTGCTTGATGATCTTGAAAAAGAGCTCAATACATATGCAATGAGGGTTCGTGAATGGTATGGTTGGCATTTTCCGGAGCTTACTAAGATTGTACAAGACAATATCCTTTATGCTAAGACAGTGAAGCTAATGGGTGATCGTGCTAATGCTGCAAAGCTTGACTTCTCAGAGGTATGACTTTCAATCTGCTAATCACAAAGATAATACCCTGAGCTTTATTACCAAGTGGTGCAATATATCAATATGAGGATTATCTTGTGCTTGCAAAATATCATACATTAAGTTCTTGAAGGGAATTTTTTTCTTTATTATTAATTATTTTTATTGGTTGAATTTTCATAGATATTACCGGAAGAGGTTGAGACTGAAGTGAAGGAGGCGGCAGTTATATCCATGGGAACTGAGATTAATGACCTTGATCTTATTAATATCAAAGAATTATGCGATCAGGTTCTAAATCTTTCTGATTACAGAGCTCAGCTATACGACTATTTGAAGAGCAGGATGAACACTGTTGCACCAAACTTGACCGCTCTTGTTGGTGAACTTGTTGGTGCTCGCCTCATTGCTCATGGTGGAAGTTTGTTGAATCTTGCGAAGCAGCCCGGAAGTACTGTTCAGATTCTCGGTGCTGAAAAAGGCTCTCTTCAGAGCTCTTAAGACAAAACATTCAACTCCAAAATACGGACTTATCTACCATGCATCCTTGGTTGGTCAGGCAGCACCAAAGCACAAGGGAAAGATTTCCAGGTCACTTGCTGCAAAGGCTGCTCTGGCAATTCGGTGCGATGCTCTAGGAGATGATCAAGATAACTCTATGGGACTTGAGAACCGAGCCAAGGTAAGTCATAAACTTGTTTAACTTATTTATTCCTTCACCCATTCGAAAAAAATAACTGTAACTTATTTCTCATACGCTATACTTTGTAGCTTGAAGCAAGATTAAGGGCACTTGAAGGCAAAGAATTGGGACGATCTGCCGGGTCGGCTAAAGGCAAGCCGAAGATAGAAGTCTATGATAAGGACAGAAAGAAGGGAGCTGGGTTGATAACTCCTGCTAAGGTCTGTGTGTCGGATTTCACCATTTATTACATTTTACCGTTTTTAGTCCTTTTGGTTAGTGATACTCTTTTTTTTCCCTATACAGACCTACAATCCTGCAGCAGATTCGCTTATTGGGCAACTAACAAACTTCACTGCTCTTGATGAGCAAGACACTGTCCCAAAGAAGAAGAAAAAGGTTGAGGCTGAACCTTCTCCGGCAGAGGAAGCAGTGGAGGTGCCTGCCGGTAAAGAGAAAAAAGAGAAAAAAGAGAAGAAGAAGAAGAAAAAGAAGGCTGATCAGGAGTCAATTTTACCAACAAATGGAAATGAACCTGAAAATGAAGAGCCTGCTGCACCGAAGGAAAAGGAAAAGGAAAAGAAGAAAAAGAAGAAACGTCAAGCCGAGGATGATGATGAGAATATTGAAATAGGAGAGAAGAAAAAGAAGAAGAGAAAGCATGCAGAACAAGAAGAACCCGAAGTGCAGACCAAGAAAGAGAAGAAGAAAAAGAAAAGTGAGGATTGAAAAATGAAATGAAGAAAGTGTGTGGTGATTGGCTGCTAAACAAGTTTTGGGTAATATAAGCAGTTCTGCTTGTAAAATTGTGATATTTTTTTAGTTGTTATTTATATGTTAGTGTTCTATAAACCTAATTTTGATGTAATATCAACTTTCTTATGGATACGATTGCAAGGAAATATCAGAACTTTCAATTCGAGTTCATTTTCCATTGCTATGTTAAAATGGACATT